>NW_007585112.1:428870-514401 GCF_000523025.1 Cynoglossus semilaevis | reverse complement strand
ATCAGTTATAGGACGTTTTCCAATCCAATAGTATCTTTAATGTTTAGTTACATTTTTCTGATCCATAAATCAAAACGTCACGAATAACTGTTCATTATGGACACTGTTGATCAGTATCAGTATCATGCTAATTATTTTATCCATCGTTTTGGTTCACGTCAGTAATACATTCACTTTTTTTTTGCTACAGGTGAGTGGCCCAGTTAATTATCCTTAATGTTGGTAAATTTCCATTGACCAGGAGCAATTACTGTTACAAAGCTGTGCAAGGTGAAAAAGTACGTGCAGTCAAATTGTCTTTATTGCCTTTGGGCGTCATTGAGTTTTCACTTTCTATTTTTTCATAATGCTGCAGGTGAATCAGCATCGAGCTTTAGTGTGTCTGCTAATGTTCCTGTGAAGATGGAGGTGATGGAGGAGGTGCGTTTCTTCCTGAATATTCGATGCGATCAGTTATAGGACGTTTTCCAATCCAGTAGTATCTTTAATGTTTAGTTGCATTTTTCTGATCTTTTTTTAAAAAAAACATTTTTAGATGTGCCTCTAAATGTGCATTTTCCATTAACTTTTATTTTACACTGCTCTGTTTTATTTGCAGGATGTGAAGCTAGTTTTGGAGCCACTCGCTAAGTGATGCATGTTCAACATTTCAGCCATTATAAAGGTGAGGGCAGTATTTGATTAATGTGTAGTATGTTGGTCCATTACTGATTATTTCAATTGGAGAAGCTGTAAAGAGTGCACATTGTTGTTAAAGGTCCACTGCATGGATGAATAGCAGACACTTTGTTTCTACTACCACAGAGACAGAATAAGGTCACTTAAGAAACAGGGCTGTTCTTTAAAGTCTCCCTGCTCTCTTCAGTATGTGACCAGTCGCTGTTGGAGTGGACGCCCAGTAAGGACCACGAGGAGTCAGAGCATCGGAAAATTAAAGAAGAACAAGAGGACTTGTGCATCAAACAGGAGGATGGTGATATAATTGTTGTGACTGTGAAGAGGGAAGGAGATGAAGAGGATCCTCAATATCTTCGTCAGTGACCAAGAGGACAACAGAGAGAACTGTAGATGGCGTGAAGGAGCCAAAAACTCAGCTCTAGATGGACATTCAAGACATGGAACTGAGGATGACACTGAAGACAGTGAGGATTATGAGAAAGAAACCGGTCAAACAACATCTTTAAAGACATTGAAGAATGAAAGAGTCACAACTGGAGAGAATGGTTTTATCTCTAAGCCAAATCTACCAAAAAACCATTTAGTGCAGAAAGCTTTTAGTTGTAGTAATTGTGGGAAAGGATTTGTTAAAAAGAGCAAGCTCAAAGTACATGAAAGAATTCATACGGGAGAAAAGCCATTAAGTTGCCCTGAATGTGGCAAAGGATTTATCCAAAAAAGTGACTTGAGGAAACATAAGAGAATACATACAAGGGAAAAACCCTTTAGTTGTTATGAATGCGGTCAAACATATACTGAAAAGAGCACATTAAAGATACATGAGAGAATTCATACAGGGGAAAAACCCTACAGTTGCTCTAAATGTGGTAAGACATTTACAACAAAAAGCAATCTAAACATACATGAGAAAGTTCATACTGGTGAGAAACCATACAGTTGCATTGAATGTGGTAGAATATTCATTCAACAAAGTAGACTGAAAACACATGAGCAACTTTAAATGCCTTTCTACATCTTTATCTTCTTTCTGGGACAATAATTTCATCCTTTGTAAAAATTGAGCAACAATATAGGTCAAGCACATCTATTAACAATTTTGAATTCATGGGTAAGACAGGAATTGATGATAAAGATGAACGCCGTTCTTGTAAGTGAGATCCTAAGAGTACACATACGGTGAGGTGTATTTGGAGTGCTTAAAAATAAGCGCTAAGAGATGAGACAAAATAAGGACATTTCCGTCAAGAAACTGCTCTTATTTTGAAATGTTAGGATGTTCAGCATGAGCACTATTGACGCTAAATTTAGACTGGCCGCAAGCTGCCTTTGTTCTAAACTGCAGGAGGTAACTAATGAGCGCAAAAGTCGTTAACTCTGCGGCAATAGGGTGCGGTAGGTGTCGCTACATTATCCGATTAGTGATGTCGCTGAAGAGTTCCTGCCGCAGGTAATAACGTTGTACGACTACGACTGAAGTCACTACCGAGCGGCCTAAGGTGCTCTCCATGGTTGGGAAGCCCGTGGATAAGAAGTCAGAGTGGAGCGATTATAAGAACAAGTCTGCTGCAGGAGGTCGCTGCTCGATGTCGAGCTGAAGCCCGACGTCAGTCTGCAAGCAGCGGGTCAGTCCGTAGTCAGTGGAGCCGCTACATACAACTGCCGCTAGCTGTAACGCTATGTGCTAGTTAAGCTACGGCCCTTAGCCACTGCTAGATGATTTCATAAACATACATATGTGACAATATGGCGACAACTCCGTGGCCATATTGGTCAGGGCATGGCAAGAACACGTTTATAAACAAAGCAATACTTTTAATAAAAACAAACAAACAACAACAACACTAAAGCAGAAATGATTATAGTTTATTCAGTTCTATTACGCTTTCATTTGTCTATAATGTACACAATAACATACTTAGAATGTACATGTTTTGTCTTTTGTAGGAGGATTCCTCAGTATTAAGTGGAAGACATTTATATTTAACTTCATCAGTTCCTGACAACAGTACACCAATGGGTCAGTGCAGTTCATAAGCTTCAACTTGTCCCAGGTTTGACTGATGTTTCTGTTTTTGTTTTGAGGTTAAACGAGAATCCCAACAGCTTTCAACAATTATGCCACCTCTATAAAAAACAAAACAATAATCTTCGGCATAGATCAAGTGATCGCCTGCAGTAGTTACTTGCTGTCAGAACATATAATGAAGAAGGACTGGGATTCATTCAGCAGCAGAGACTGGTATCATACACTGTAATTCAGAGTATTATGGCGTTCAATACTTTATTTCATAGGGTATTATACCTCCTAAAAACAGCAGACCTGTGACCAAACATATATTGATAGGGTTGGTGACAGGTATAAATATATATATTTATAAATATATATATTTTTACACTGAAATTTGGAGCATTTAAATTGCCAACCATAAATACAGTGCTGATAGCCTAAATTTACATAACGTGTATATAACATGAACATCATAATTGTCTTTTTACTCACTTCTGCAGACAAACAACATCTGATGATGGTCAAACAAGAGGTTTCCTCTGAACAGGTGGACTGGAGTCCCAATGGGGACCAAGAGGAGCTGGACTGCACCTATATCAAAGAGGAGGACGAGGAGGAGGAAGTGTCTATCAAACAGGAGGAGGATGACGTCATTGCTGTGACTGTGAAGACTGAAGAATATGAAGAGGAACCTGAGTCTTCGCAGCATTATCTAAGTCACACAGGGGAGGACAGAGAGGGCGCTGGTGGACCAAAAGCAGCTAAGAATTCAGGTCCAGATGGACTACTAGAGCCTATTACTGAGGATGATTATGAAATCTCATCTGAGACTGAAGACAGCAAAAACCCATCTGAGATTGAAGACAGTGACCATGATTGGCAGGACACATATGGACCATCAACAATGAAAAATCAAACTGTTTCCGCTGACATTATAGTTAATACCGGAGACAACTGTGGCTTCTCTGATTATACTGAAGGATTTGCTCACAAGTCAGTTTTGTTGTTACATGAAAAGACTCATCTAGGGGTGAAATTATGTTGTTGCCCTGAGTGTGGTAAAAGTTTTAGCCAAAGAAGTGAACTAGACAAACATGTAAAAATTCATTCTGGTGAAAAGCCATTTAGTTGTGCTGTGTGTTTGAAAAGGTTTATCCAAAAGTCAAATCTTAAGTCTCATGAAAAAACTCACACAGGAGAAAAACCATTCAGTTGTACTGTGTGTGGTAAAAGATTTACCAGAAAGATTAGCCTAACATCACATGAGAGAATTCACACAGGAGAGAAACCATTCAGTTGTTCTCATTGTGGGAAAAAATTCACTCAAAAAATAACTCTGAAGTCACATGAGAGAACTCACACAGGAGAGAAACCATTTTGTTGCACTGTGTGTGGGAAAAGATTTACCCACAGAGCAAATCTAACATTGCATGAAAAAATTCATACAGGAGAGAAACATTTTGAGTGCTCTGATTGTGGGAAAAGATTTACCCAAAAAGGCGACTTAAAGAAACATGAGCGAATTCATACAGGAGAGAAACCATTTATCTGCTCTGAGTGTGGAAAAAGGTTTACTCACAAGGCAGTTTTAATGTTGCATGAGAAAATACACACAGGAGAAAAACCTTATAGTTGCACAAGGTGTGGAAAAAGATTTACCCATAAGCTTAATTTGATTTATCATGAAAACAGTCACACAGGAGAAAAACCATTTAGTTGTTCTTTGTGTGACAAGAGATTTACTGCTAAGGGGAACCTAAAGATTCACGAGAGACTTCACTCTGGAGAAAAACGATTTAGTTGCTCTGTCTGTGGAAAGAAATTTAACCAAAAGGGAAATCTGAAATCCCATGAAAAAATTCATACAGGAGAAAAACCCTTTAGTTGCTCAGTATGTGGGAAAAGATTTATTCAAAAAAGTGATCTTAAGAAACACGAAAGAATCCACACATAGGACAAACCAAATGTTTGACAGCCTTTTTCCATATTTACTTGGTGCATTAGTTGAGCTACTTCTAAGCTTACACCCTACATTGAAATCTTAAGCAGCTGTTTCAGATGGGTAATTACTCAAGATAATGATTTCTCAAGAGTTGTAGTTATCAAAGGATTAGAGGTGAATTAATTATAACTTATACATGGAAATTACACTTTAGATGACATTGCTAAAAATTGATTGTTTTACAGTGACAGTCCAACACAACTGCAAAGGTTACTTATGGTGAATAATGTTACATTTGAAATAAACTGTTAAAAAAAAAAGTAAAATCAGCAGTAGGTGCTAAGGTACAGCACAGGTTGGTTTTCATACAGAACACAATGCTCTTGTACAGCTGCCTTTTTATGGTGCTATTTTGAGCTGGACAGATCAATCGTAAAGAACCAACACATTAAAATATAACACTGGCTTATACAATCTTCCTTACCAATTGTTGACATCGACTGCTGTGAACCTTCACAGATAATAAAATGTCCCCATTTTTTGCATTCAGCAGTTTATTATATTCTTGACCCCTTCTGGGGTTTGTCCATGAAACACTTTGTAAAGAAAAGAAAAACTTTTTGGCACATTATAGTAGGATTTCCAATGGTAACAGAATTTACCTTGAAGTGACCTATAACTAAACATCCACAGCTTACTTTAACTTTAAATACAATATTCTTAATATAAGAATCGATTTGCTATAATCATTTTGTGACGCATTTGGTGGATGACATCAATTATCTTACGTGCTTACATTACATTACAATTTGAAGAATAAGAAACATTTTTACGAGTAACAAGTAACAACGCCTGTTTGTTGTTTTAAATTATTATCCTCATCTGGCTTTATCAATAGTTTCTAAGAAGTACATAAAACAACCATGCTTTATTATATGTCATATGAAAACTGTTATCTTTGTGCGTTGGACGGCAGAAGGATGGAGGGCTACCTCAATCCACCACAGGTCCCTCAACTTAATAATACGTTACAGATTGTACTTCCTCCACAGAGTATTGTACCTCTTAAGGACTGCAACATATGTTTATATTTTTACACACTGGAATACCCTTTGGACCCTTGGAGCATTTAAATTGCCAAACACAAATACAACTCTCATATTCCAACTTTACATAACGGTAATATATAATATGAACATAATTAATTAAACTAACTCATTAAAAAAGGGGGTGCTAGCAACAACCACAAGAAAACCGAAACAAATGCAATAACAAAAACTACAATATCCGGGAAACGTAGCATGACGCTTCGCAAAAAAGAAGAAGAAGAAATCGCGCGATACCAGGCTCGTGATGACGTACATAATAATAATAATAATTAGTGTGTGTGTGTGTGGAACGAAGAACTTACGTACGTTCCTACGCGCATCCACCAGAGAGATTTCTGCTACGTCGTGAAAGGTGCGCAATTACTTTGTAAAACAGACGACATGTAGCTGGGTGGCGCCGCAATTACTTTGTAAAACAGACGACATAGCAGACGTAGCTGGGTGGCGTTGTTAAAACGGACAGGTGCTACTCTTGATGACTTCTGCTACAGCTACATTCTCGGCACGGATGTTGTCACTGTTCACCCATTGGCTAACAGCGAAAGAGATGCTCGTTTTATAGAAAACTAGATTTTAGCACGACAACAAACGGTAACGAAAGTCAGCTGTGGCTGCCTGAGCTGAAGCCCGATGTCAGGCTGCAAATATTTGGTCAATCTGTGCTTACCTAACCCTCTTTCAAAAGACAACACACAGTTAGCCTATACAGCTTAGCTAAGCTAATAGTAGCTGCGCCACGGGCTTTGGTAAATTGAATTGACGCGTATACGTTGTCGCCATATTGATCCGGGCAAAAGCTGGACGTATACAGAATAGTTTTTTCGATACGAGGATATCAAAGCGAACCGGTGAGTTGTTTTTGTCTGTTTTTGTCACTATATTATTACTACATTCCTGGGGGAAAACATCTCTTGAGGGTTTCTCTGGATACGCTGTTATTTAGAGACTTCAATTATTAAAAATTATGTTAGGACATGGTCCACAAGATTTACAGTTCGCAGATTTGCTTTTGTTATTATTTACAGAGTTCTGCTTTGAACATCTCCAATCTCTTCTGTCAACAACCGACAGTTTTATATTATTTAGGAAAGCTTCCATTTGAGCAAATGAAGAGGGGTGCCAGGGTGGACCAGCGGGAACTAAAGGATTCCCATATGAAGGAGGAAGAAGAGGAGCTGTGCATTGGACAGGAAGAAACAGAAACAGGTAATTTACAAGATGATAGAGGGAAATGTAAAAGGTCTCAAACTGCTGTGGATAAAACAGAAAATGAGCTATTACATAGGTGACAACACAGTGTCTAAAGTTAATATTGGTTAAATTTATAAATTGTTTTTGTTGTTAAGTAAGCTCATTAATACTAAAAATAACCATATTATTAAAGTCTCTCTGCTCTCATATGCAGATGACATGGCAACAACGGTTACTAAAGAAGATGTTCCTATGGAGCCGAGGATGTGGAGACCTATTAAGGAGCAGAAGGAGCCAGTGTTCCCCCAAATCAAAGAGGAGGAGAAGGAAATAAGTGTTCAAGTGGAAAAGGACGATATAATTGCTGTGGCTGTGAAGAGTGAAGAAGAAGAGGAGGAGGAGGAAGGGCACTTGGGTCAACATGAACAATTAGAATCAGAAATTGAAGACGAGAATGAAAACTCGTATGAAACTGAAGACAGTGAGGATTACACGGAAGAACCTTGTGAATCAGCAAGTTTGGAGACTTCAAAGAATAATGGCAGTTCACTCAGAGATGACTTATCTGAGAGATATAGCTGCCATGAATGTGACAAACAATTTGTAAACAAGTTACTTTTGCTAAGACATCAAAGTACTCACTCAGGACAAAAACCATTTAGTTGTGCTGTGTGTGGAAAGAGATTTTCCCAGAAGAAATATCTTCACTCACATAAGAAAATTCACTCTGAAAAGAAACCATTCAGCTGCTCTGTGTGTGGGAAAAGTTTTACCCAAAAAATAACCTTAAAGACACATGAGAGAATTCATACAGGAGAAAAACCATTCTGTTGCTCAGAGTGTGGCAAAACATTTAGAAGAAAGGATAGACTTGTAGTACATGTAAGGCATCATACAGGGGAGAAACCATTCTGTTGTTCTGAATGTGGGAAAAGATTCACTCAGAAGAAATCATTGAAGTCACATGAGAAAATCCACACGGGAGAGAAACCGTACAGTTGCTCTGTATGTGGCAAAACATTTGCCCATAAAATAAGTCTGACGTCACATGAAAGAATTCATACAGGAGAGAAACCATTTAGTTGCCAACAGTGTGGCAAAGGTTTTAGAAGAAAGGATAATTTGGTGATTCACATTAGAAACCACACGGGAGAGAAACCATTTAGTTGCCAACAGTGTGGTAAAAGATTTACTCAGAGAAAGTATATGAAATTACATGAAAAATCTCATGTAAAGAAACAATTTAAGCAAAAGTAAAAACAAACAACAAACGTGTTCACTTCAAATGTAAAAAAAATAGTGGCCACTGCTTAGTGCAACATTTTTTGCTAAGCTAAGAATGCTCAGAAATTCAGGCAGGTGGACGGATTTGTAGATGAAACTGTAGCTCTAAAAATGAACAAGGAGTGGCTGTTAAATTTCTGTGACTAATGAAGAATAATGTATTTGCTGATCTGAGACACTCAGACACTGTGGCTGTTCAATGCTACACAATCAATGCTACACTCAGTGTGATGGAACCGTTTAACGCCTACAGAGCGCAGCGTACCGTTTACTTTTAATTAATCATTCACATGTAGAAGCGGTTGATGCCTTAACCGCGTGATGTAAGTGGTCCTTGAAAATAACTATTTATTTCAAACCTTATGTAAATACATTAGTTCTGCCAATGCAGCAGTATTGATCATCAGACAGATGAAAGGAATGACTTCAACAACACCACACAGCCAGTATTTGTATGTACATTTAGTGGTTGTGCTTTTTAGTTAAATATTCATACTTAATACAAATATCTTCATACTTAATAAAATTTTTAAAAAATGGTACAGTTTTATGGCACATGATCCACCTAGTATTTCAGGTGCGAACATAGCTCACATTGTGACGTATAATTTTCAGTTGATCTCACATGGGGTCCATTTGGACATTTTTCTGCTTGAATTTAGTCATATTTTGAAGCACATACTGTAAAAGTGATGTAGGTACAACTTCAAATAACTGTAAATTGTAAAACAGCAGGCACACTTGTTAACAATGTTCATATTTTAAAGTAGCTGTATTTTTTTCATTAAGCAATGCCCTTTATCTGAACCTTGTATAGCAACTGATAAAGTGATGAGGCCTGTGACTCTTGTTTAAAAAATAATGCTATTTTGTTTTTTCACAAGAAAAGAAACATGTCTTTACAGTTTTCAACTTTTTAATGTACTTGCACTTTCCCTTGTTCTGGTCTCAATCCCTGGTTTGTCCTGTAGGTGGTGCTCCTCTGGGGTGTTGCTTTTCTTACTCTTCTTCTTTTTCTGCTGCTTCCTGCTACTTGTCAATCAACACACGGGGAGACAGACTACTGTAAATGAAGCAGATGAAATGTAAATAATTCAGCTTTATTCAGTTGTTGGTGAAACTGTGATTACACTGTACCATTCAAATATATGAAATAAATGTTTTTCTCCACATTGAAAATTTACAGAGACATACTTTTTTAACAGCCTGCTCTTACAGTAAAACAAGTTTTTAACAATTAATTTGTTATAAATAAAAATGCTGCTTTGTTAGATGATATTTAATACATGTTTCACCGGGACCAAGCTTTAAAAATGAGTTTCATTTTCTGGCAAAGTGTTTATGTTAAAAGAGAGGAAAAAAATCTAGAACAAATTAATTTATTAAAATTGAATAATGCTGCAACCACATTTGCAACATTTCAAAGGTGTGTTGAAAAATACATTTTCAAGTATAGTTCTCATTACCTCTGGCTGCTTATGTTACATTAATTAAAGCAGTTAAGTACCTATATAAAATCTATGTGCATTTTAAATAGGTACGTCAGAAAGTAATATTAAGTAAGGATTCAAAAGTTGCCTTAAAGTGTTGTTTTCCAATGGGTTGTTTTCCAGGAAAACCAGAGTTCACTCTTATGAACAATACCAGGACAGTGGTAAAATGTAAGATTATTTACAATATACAATATATAAATTACAATTACTGTATATTAATTGATGATAGCATCACCAATTACGATCAAATATCTGACCAGCATAAATCAGAATTAAACACAAACATATACTCATAAATACCCTCACATACGCATATTCTGTTGTGTTGCTATAAGAATAACCAATGTAAAACAATATTTGACTCAGCAGTACAGGGAAATGTCTCGCTGAATAATTTAGCATTATTCAGAGTCAGATGTATAGAGAAATGTCAATCCGGCAAACGGGAATTTGAAATGTTTGTTAACCAAGTTCAGGTAAGGAAAACAGAGTTGGCCAATCAGAATGTTCCCATTAGCCTTTTGAATCCCAGTGATCACTTGGACATGAGCAGGGGACATGACATGTTCAAGGGTAAGTCAAAATGTTTGGAGACAGATTCAGAATGTTTTCACATTTAGCCCCACAAACCTCAATGTTCTTAAATACACAGTAACATAAATCCAGCATGAAAAGACATGCTTTCAGTCAGAATGCATGTTTGCACAACACTAGAGTGTAAACAGTATGGAGTGCCTGCTCCAACTACTTTGTTTTCTTAATTTTCTCTCCCCATGACATTTGCCATTTTTACTCCTATACAAATACACTTAGTTGTAACCACAATGGCCTTTAATTTGGTTACAATGCCAACAAAAGCTTACTTTCCAATGTGTGTGACCTCGTGCATCACCAAATCATTCTTTTGTCTAAACATTTTACCACATGCAAAGCAGTGAAAAGGATTCTGTTCATGTTTTTTCTCGTGTGTCTTTAGGTTGCACTTTTCGATAAACCTTTTCCCACATTTGTAACAACTAAATGGTTTCTCTCCTGTATGAATTTTCTCATGTCTTCGAAGATCACTCTTTTGGATAAATCTTTTTCCACATTCAGAACAAACAAATGGTTTCTCTCCTGTGTGAAGCTTCTCGTGTATCTTTAGATCACTCCTTCTAGATAACCTTTTACCACACTTGGAGCAACTATAGGGTTTCTCTCCTGTATGAGTTCTTTTGTGTACCTTTAGGGACCCTTTTTCAGTGTATCTTTTGCCACATTCGGAGCAGGAAAAAGGTTTCTCTCCAGTATGAATTCGTTCATGTCTACTTAAGTCACACTTTTGGGAAAATCTTTTACCACATTCAGAGCAACTAAATGGTTTTTCTCCTGTATGAAGCTTCTCGTGTATCTTTAAATTGCTCTTTGTAATGAAGCTGTTTCCACACTGGGAGCAACAAAATGGTTTTTCTCCTGTATGAATTGTCTGGTGTGTCTTTAGCGTGCTCTTATCGGTATATCTTTTGCCACACTCAGAGCAACAGAATGGTTTCTCCCCTGTATGAATTCTCTCATGTTTCCTTAAAGAGCTCTTGAGGATGAATCCTTTCCCACACTTCTCACAACTAAAGGATTTTTCTCCAATGTGAACTTTCTCATGTATCAGTAGAAGTGACTTATAGGCAAAGCCTTTACCACATTCAGAGCAGCTAAGTTTCTTGCTACCTTTACCATCCACATCACTGGACAGTGTTTTATTTTGTACTATCCTTAAACTTGGTGGTCCACTGTTGGACGCCAACTCATCTTCACTGTCTTCAGTCTCAGATGAGACTCCTGTCCGTTCCTCAGCGTCAGGTCTGAAGTGACCTGAGTATGTAGCTGTTTCTGCCGCTCCATAGTCATCTCTGTTGTCCTCAGTGTCTTTCTCGTGATCAAGCTGCAAGAAGTCTGGTATCTCTTCATCATCTTCACCTTTCACTATGACAGCAATGATATCAGTCTCCTCCTGTTTGATGGCAAATTCCTCCTCTTCAACCTTAACATGAGGATGCTCAGTCTCTTCATTGTTCACAGTGAGTCTCCAATCCTGGTGGACAGGGGAAAGCTCTTCTTTGATGACTGGCAGCTGCTGGTCATCTGTGAAGACACCAAGCAGGAACATGCTTACAGACAGTTTTATTTTCTCCTGCTTTCCGGTAAATGAGGTGTTACTTAAAGTGACCTGCAGTATTTGCATGTTTCAATTTTCCTGAACCACAAATTAATTCTAACTTATATTCACACATAGCAGATAGTAAAGTAACATCTTTACCTTTAACTGTTCTCAGATGATTAACCCCCATCTCTGTACTGACAGACTTCAGGAAAGGCTTTTCCTATATTAAAATAAAATTCATATTAATTGTAAAGAGCAAAAAATAAAGAGTACTGTAAAGAATGGGTGGCTAGATGTGTGATTCACTTCACCGATGTCTTCATTCAACTGAAATAATTTGGACATTGTGTATTATGCGATGCAGCAACTTAAGCTTGAACTGTTTGCTGTGCGCTTGATTTTTCCATTTAAATGCCTAAGCAAGGAATTAGTATTTTTCATTGTTTTAAAATATTTCTTGAGAGAAAAAAAACGAGCCTCCTTCTTCACCTCCATCTTCACAAAAGTGTTGCCAGACGCTGATGAACGAGGGCGCCCCCAACTGCACTACTTTGGTATTACTTGGTTGGAAAGCGTAGGACAGTTTGAGCTGCAAAAATATGAAACAGACAAAACAAATTCAATGCCTGGTTCAGCACCAAAAACTTTAATGAAGAGAGTAGGACAACAGTGTACCTCAGTTCCACCCACACAGGAAACAAAACCAATGGCTATGACGTATTGTAAAAGTAAATTGTTTGTGATAGAGATTTAAAAAGTAAAAAAACAAAACAACAAAACCTGTAGACATTATAATTTTTATTTTTTTTAAGAAAATGAAATGAGACAGCTTTCTTTTTTTAAATAAAAACAGCCTCCAGAAAAATTCACTAATTTCTTCGTCCGAACATCGGACTTTAGAACAATCATATGTAGCAAAAAATCAGTTTTCTTCCATTCCATCCATAAGATCGATGAGATCGGGAGGTTGACTGAGTAATTCCAAAATGTTCGGTCCAGATTCTCAGCGCACTGCTTGGTGTTTTCTTTAAGAATTTTAGGATTCCGCTCTTTTTCACAATGCCTTCCAATTTACGGTAACTTCATCTTTCTGCCAGAGTTGACACTATTGCCCCAAATCGTTCGGATTTCACAGATGAGTTAGGCAAAAACCAGTAGAACAATTCTTTAATGTTTTGTTTTTCCACGTTTGCTCGCAGCCTGGTGAAACGTCAATTATCTATCTCTTATGGATTGTCAATAATTGCAGTGACAGACAACGAAGACGACTTATATAACAAACATAAAGTGAGTTACTGGCCTTTGGTCCGCTTCAATGGACATACACTTACCTGCTGGCTCAAGGTTTCAGCTTGGCACAGAGCCGCATCCTCTGGTGACAGGTCTCCCACTGGGACCGCTTCACGAGGTCTTCAAACACAGGCCCAGTCGGGGTCCCTCCCACGTCAGCCGCCCGGTTAGAGGTGCCGTCATATGAGCCTTCTTGGTTCGACTCTAAAATACAACGTTTTAAGCGAAGGTGCTCACACTTTCACCCACGCAAAAAGTCTACCGCAGCCAGTGAAGGGAGCAGCAGCAGCGCCGGAAACAGCTTTTCGCGACTCGGGATTTTGCTACAGCGCTACCTATCGTTTGGATGACTTAAACCGCATTTTCCGGGCCACAATTTTAACATTATTTTTTTCAAAATGTAGAATAAAAACAAAATAATAAAACAAAAACTTTTTTATGTATTAATGTATTTTTAAATTATTTACACATTTAACATTTTATGTCTCAGCAGTCTGGATGACACCCACACAAGTGGATTCTTTATTGATCTTTAATGAGGTTAAAAAGGAAGCACATCAGTTTCCTTATACAAATCTCAACCAAAGTATGTATGTTCTCTTACAAAGTAAATGTATAGTATTTACTTATTTATTTAAATAAATAGAAATAGCATTGAAGCGAGGGTCTGCAATGCTTGTTTTTTTTTCAAGAGCAACACCAAGATTTATAATTGAACATGAAAACAAAAGAGCTTGAAGCACTAGGCTCATTTGGACATCACGCACATTATCAATGTGCATGATTTATGAATACAGTTTTGGCAAATATAAATTAAATAAAATGCAAAAGATTTTGCCAGCAGAACTATTTTAATTATTTCTTAAGTAACGTACGTGTAGCATTTATACGATATGGTTTCTCTTATGCATGAATTTTCTCATGTTTCCAAAGACTGGCCTTTTGTGTAAATTTCTTACAGCAAACAGAGCAACTAAAAGGTTTTTCTCCTGTATGAACTCTGACATGCTTCACTATTTCATCCTTTCGTCTGAAACTTTTTCCACACTCAGAACAACTAAATGGTTTCTCCCCAGTATGAAGTTTCATATGCATCTTCAGACTACTATTTTTAGTAAATTTTATACCACATTCAGAGCAACTAAATGGTTTCTCTCCTGAATGAAGCTTTTCATGAATCTTAAGACTGCTTTTATACATAAAGCTTTTACCACATTCAGAGCAACTAAAGGGTTTCTCTCCGGTATGCGTTGCCTCATGCATTTTCAAAGTGCTCTTTTGACGAAATTTTTTTCCACACACAGAACAACTAAAGGACTTCTCTCCAGTATGAATTCTCAGATGTATCACCAGTTCATCCCTGCGTCTAAATATTTTCTCGCACTCAGTGCAACTAAATGGTTTTTCTCCTGTATGAATTCTTTTATGGATTTTCAGACTGCTCTTTTCATTAAATCTCTTGCCACAATCACAGCAACTAAATGGTTTTTCACCTGTATGTAATCTCATGTGAATCTTTAGACTGCTCTTTTGAGTAAACCGTTTCCCACACTCAGAACAAAGAAATGGTTTCTCTCCTGTATGAGTTATCTTGTGTATTTTTAGCTTGCCCTTTTGTGTGAATCGTTTTCCACATTCAGAGCAACTATATGGTTTCACTGCCAAGTGAGTGTTCTCGTGTATCAGCAGAAGTGATTTGTAAGCAAAGGTTTTACCACATTCAGGACAGCTCAGGTTCTCACTGGTGTTCACCCTTACGTCAGTGGTAACAGTTTTGTTTTTCACTCTTTTTAAACTTGTTGGTTTACAGCTCTCCTTCCAATCATCCTCACTGTCTTCAGTTTCAGATGAGGCTGCAGTCTTGTCTGCAGCACCAGGATCTAAATGTTGCTCTGGGCGCGAGTTCCTTGTCTGTTCTAGTTTTCCACCGTTGTCTCTATTCCTCCGAATACTACTGTGAAAAGGAGACACTGAAGACTCTTCAGAATTCTCTTCATCTTCATCGCTCCTCACAGTAACAGCGATAATATAACCCTCTTTCTGTTTGATGCAGAGTTCCTCTTCTTCCTCTTTGATTTGTGGGCACTCTGGCGTCCCCTCATCCATACGAGCTCTCCTTTCTTGCTTCTTAGAGGGAACCTTCTCTTTAAACCCCAACAGCAGCTGATCATCTGTACAGAAAAAAAAAGGCAATTAGATTTGACTGTCATCTTGGACGATTTAACTCATTTTCTCAGCATGTAGAGCCACATGTCTGTCTGGACCTGAGTTCCAAGCTGGTTCTGTTGCTCCAAAACCTTCCAAGTTCTTCTCTTTTTGGCTCTGATAATGGAACTGTATGGACTCAGGGCACTCTTCATCTTCTTCAGATTTTATAATCACAGCAATTATATCTGTATCCTTGTGTTTGATGCACACTTCCTCCTCTTCATCTTTAACATGAGGGTGTTTTGGCTCCTCCTGGTGCACACACCCACTCCACTCCATCCGTAAAGAAGTTTCTTTCTTTCTTTCTTTTTTTTTAATCACCAGCAGCTGCTAATCACAGAAAACAAAAGAAAGAAGGCATACACGGAATTACCAGTGATGGTAGGAAAAAACGTGTGTGTGTTTTCAGTATCATTATGAGTAAACACATTGCTGTTATAATTGTTGACAATACGACCTGCAAAAAAAACCTCACAAAAAAGGCACAACAACTGGTGCTATCGGTTACATACCAGAAAAACAATCTTTCTACAAACAGCTAGGCACAACGCAAAGCACTCGAAGGTATCATACAGGCATTAGCTTAGCAAATAAGCCTCAGTAAAATGTTGCTGTTTATTTCAGAATATTGTAAACAGGGACAAACCTGCTGGGTTATGTCTGACGTCGTGTTTTGGCTGGGACTGGTGGCCGTTCCGTTGTGACTGCTTTACTGTCTCCGTAGTCCTCTGCGGTCAACACAAACACTGTGAGTTTCATCCAAACCAAGGTAGTCTTCTCCCAACTTTGTGCCTCAGTTGTTATCTACAAAGAGCGTTAGGACTGGAGCCGTTTCGTCCACAGTCTCCACATGCAGCAACGCCAGCGCTGCAGCAACAGAACGCCATAAATGCATCTATTTAGAGTAGTTTCTAGTAATGAGACATCCCAGAAGCTGCACTGCATGTCCCACAGCGCATGACGTAATCAGCAGTGACCGCGTTCACGCAGGCGATATGCGACGATACGTCGACGCGTTCGCCATTTTGGGGAAGTCCCGTCCACCGCGTAAACGAAATAATGTTCATCAAAACAATTTACATTTATTTGCATAATGTGTTAGTTCTGCCGACGAACCGATGAAACCAGAATATATGATGATAAAGTTAACTATATTGTTTCAGCATAACGTTCAAAAAGAATTACTGTAAAAATAACAGGTAATTAGTCAAAATACATAAAGATAATCATAACGAGTTTTAAATTAATTTACACGTGGCTGTGTTACAATTATAACACAATACCAATATTCTTTTTCGCGAAACAAGTTATGATTATGCTCTTATTTTGAAATGTCCGGATGCAGAGGCATACCTTTGTACTAGTTACTTTGTACCAGGCGATTGTTGTTGCTACGACTAGTGAAGAGTAAGTGAAGAACGGCGAGAATTGTGCGGTGTGTTGCTGCTGAGTTTGTAAATATGCGGGCTGCTGCTGTCACTGTTGCAAGGAGAGAAAAGGAGAATTGATGCCTTAAGACTGGCGCCTGTCCTGGGTTTATAGTGAAAAAGATGTTAGCTGTGTTTAATGAAACAGATCAGTACGAGGGCAGCAGAGAACGCCCAGAGCAGGAGATCTGCAGCCAAAGGAAGCCGTCTGATGCTTACCCAAACCCCGGTGGCAGGTTGAGCACAACAGGTCAGTTCCCTTGCGTCGAAAACAAAAGCTAAGCAGCTCTTTGCTAGCTAGGCTTGTGCCCTTGGTGGCCGTTCTCGTTAGCTTTGGCCGATTCATAAACTGCATGTAACAACTGGATAGAGACATTATTGCACACCAGTCAGTCCGGAATTGAAACATTAAACCGTCTTGGCTTGGTTCCATTCGCAACTCCCAAGTCTTCTATTAGTCATAACTGTTTATGTAAATTGTTCCTTTATTTTTAAATAAAGGAACCACATGTTCCTTTATTTTTTAAAGTTGTTGTGTGTAAACGTCACCAAGATGACTTAGAAATTATATAAACATTGTTTGTAATTCACATTTATTTGATTTTTATTGTAAATAATTCAAATATATTCATTTAAATACTGTTTTCTGAGTTAACATAATATAATCTTCACGGATTAGCTTTTTAGTTTTTGAATTTGCTTTGAAAAAATACAAATCTGTTGAAGAAATGTTCCCAATAAAATTCACAGTCTGGAGATTTTTTCTTTAAAGCGTTTTGTTTTTTATAAGCTATAAACTGTTGAAATAAACACTGGTAAATTTAGAGTTTAAGTTTCTAACCTGTCCTACAGGAGACCCGACGCTGTGTGTTGTTAAAGAAGAAGTTCCCAAAGACCTGTTGGAGTGGAGGGATAATGTGGAACACGAGGAGCAAAATCTCCCTCTCATTAAGGAGGAAAAGGAGGAACTGTGTATCAAACAGGAGGAGGCTGATGTCTTCACTGTGGTCGTGAAGGGTGAAGAAGTTGATGAGGACCTCACACAGCTTCAGAGTCAGACTAAGAAGAACAGGGGGAACTCTGGAGAACCAGAAACGGCTAATGTCCTAGGTTTAGACAGACCTGATGGATCAAGTGCAGAGGATAAGAATGAAGATTCATCCGAGACAGATGACAGTGAGGATTATAGAGAAGAGACTGGGCAACAACCAAGTTCAGAGAGAAAAGCAAGTCTCTTTACTGATGTGAGCGCTATCATTGCTGGGAAACTTAAATGTTCTGAATGTGGCAAACAATTTGCCCGAAAGTCAACTCTCCTGAGACATAAAAAAATACATTCAGGGGAAAAACCATTTAGCTGCACGGAGTGTGGCAAAAGTTTTACACGAGCTGATGAAAAAGTAAAACATGAAAGAGTTCATCTTCAAAAGGACAATCTACGGACCCCTGAGAAACAAACAAAAGAGAAACCATTTCATTGCTCTCAGTGTGGCAAAACATTTAGCCAGAAAAGCAATCTGAAATTGCATGAGAAAATTCATACAGGAGAGAAACCGTTCAGTTGCTCTGAATGTGGAAAAAGCTTTATCCAGACCAGTACTCTAAGAGTGCATAAGAAAATTCACACAGGAGAAAAATTATTTCGTTGTTCAGAATGTGGAAAGAGTTTTATCCAAGTGAGCACTCTCAGGACACATATGAAAATTCATACTGGAGAAAAACATTTTATTTGCTCTGTGTGTGGGAAAAAGTTTACCCAGAAGAGTCATTTAAAATCACATGAGAAAAATCACACTGGAGAAAAACCCTTTAGTTGCACCGTCTGTGGCAAAGGATTCATTCAAAAAAACAGTCTAATGTCACATGTAAAGGTTCATACAGGAGAAAAACCATTTAGCTGCTCCGAGTGTGGGAAACGTTTTACAAGAGCAGAAGAAAAAGTTAGACATGAGAAAATCCATTCAGGAGAAAAACCATTTAGTTGCTTTGAATGTGGTAAAAGGTTTATGAGAGCAGATGAAAAAGCAAGGCATGAGAAAATACATACAGGAGAGAAACCTTTTAGCTGCTCTGAGTGTGGTATAAGGTTTATTCAGAAGAGTCATTTAAAAAGACATAAGAAAAATTCATGTAAACGAAACCATTTAGTTGCCCTGAATGTTGAGCAGACAAGTTGGTAAGAGTTAACATGAGGGAAAAAAATAGAAGATTAAAGATTAATTAATAAGAGTCAGAAAAGAAAAACAGCATTTATAGTAAAATGTGAAATGTGATTGTTGCCTGTCTCAAAATAGTCAAAACTGATCATAACATATAAGTTATATCTTTGCAAAAAAAAAAAAAAGTTGTTGTAACTAAGGTTACGTCAGGAACTTGAGCCAAAATGTTCCTGAAGCATATTACAAAGGGACAAAATCTCCCTGGATATCCGTAGTTTGTACAAATTTGTATAATAATATATTTTATAATATTTATTTTTTAATTTGGATTTCAAAATATGTTTGAAATATAAACCATATTTGCATAGTTATTTATCCCTATATTCTATGTAATAATTAATTGGTTTTGTTTGTTCTAAAACATTACAATTAGAGCTCTTAGTCCAAATGGTTTACTAGATAGGTGTAATGGGGCATTTGGGTCACATATATAACTTATGTACTAATAAAAAAAATTAATATGTATTTATATATATATCTTTTTTGTATTTATTCAATTGCTCAGTTTGTGGTCCTTTTGCACTTTTAATATATTCTGATATGTTCCACTAAAACGTTCTATAAAAACACAGTTACAGTCCAAGGGTGTTTAGTTTGTTTACTATATGATGCTGTTGAATTATTGTAAATCATTATGGCTAATTCCCTGGTTTTGTTAAACGAGTTCTATCCACCGATGAGTGCAGTAAGTATAACTTTTTTCAGCAAATGTCAAGAATTATGAAGAACCCAAGAGAACATACAAAGGAAATGTATTTGGCTATGTGGACACAGCTTCTTAAGACATTAAAATATCACGTGGGCCATTATTCATGTCACTGTGCGTTTACCTTGCTACACTCTGATTGGTAGATCAGTAAAGAGGCGGAGATTCAGAGGCAGGAAGCAGGAAATACACTCTGACAGAAAGAAGTTTAAATGAAATGAGAGGAAGACAAAACAAATACTTATCAATCTACCAGAACTTGACTTATTGGCACTAGTTGTTATACAAAGGGCAAGAAGTCTTCTGATTACTAGACACGGAACCGGAAATGCAGTCTGTACGGAAACGCCTTAATACCGATTCAGGCGCGATAAAACAAAACAGGTATGAAGGCGTAATGAAGGCGTGCTGTTCATCAAGTTCTTTGATTTCCACCATGGTATCATTGACATCGTTGTTAAATAAGTGTTAGGATGATTAAGTGTCGCTGCTGCCAACACAATTGGTGCTGATTAGTGCGATGGTCGATGCTACATTTGAGTCATTTACAGCCACAGTAATTGACCTTAACTCATCTAGTTTATTCATGTGGTTGTTTTCTGGGAATCATTGTAATGAAATGGAGTCAGAAGTGGGAAGGTTTTTAAAAATCCAGCTCCTCACTGAATCTCCAGAAAATGTCAACCACATAAATCCTCGGTGCTCAGAGACAGACAGAAAAAAAAGCTGGAAAACGGTTTAATCTCCTTGATGGAAATAACAACTGGAGACAAATTATTTAATTTAAGTGGCTGAAAACCCTCAGGTCAAAAACCTCCAAAGGCTTAAACAGACAAGACAGAGACACAAAATATCCCATGGGGTTTTAAGCTGACATTTGAAATCTAAATAATCATTAACTTTGACATATATAATAAATTACAGGACGGCCATTTGTAATGAGAAGATGTAAGATAGCAGGAGGAAGAATATTAGCTCATTAATTAGCTCATTAACATTCTTACGGTAACTGCACCTGTCTTCTGACAGCAACCCCAGTGGTTTAAAGGAACATGTGCCACAGAAGAAAAGACAGCACTTCCACTTGGACCTGTGGTTCTGTCTGACTCTGCAAAACTGGATACTGGACTTTGGAAGGCCTATTGTAATGGTAACAAAATGAAGTTTACATTTCATTTAAAAAGAAAACTCAATTCTATTTCAACATAAGGTTTTGTTGTAGATGTTCGTGGCCACTGTCGTTGGGTACATTTGTCCCACCACAGCTTTAGCTTTCTTTTTGGTAGTAAACAGAGCTCAGTAATTAAAAACAAAACTAGTGAAAGTCCAATAATGTTAGACTTTTTTTTATAGTACTAAGTGAGACAAGCATGCTGCTGTCTCATTAGAGAGGGGGCCATTTACATTGTACTTGTAACAATATTTTGATCAAAAGTTGAACAGCTACTTTCCAATTTGATGATTTTAACTTAACAGTTACCTACTCACAATGACATAACTTATCACCTCCAATTCCAAAAGTATATGTTGAAGATAATGTCTTATAATATAAACAATTATTATACACAACTAAAATCAGACGTTGTTTATTTTCTGTATTTTACTTCATTTTTGTTTAAGGTATAAGTCATATTAATGACTTAAAACACATGTCTTAGATCCTGCTTCCTCTGGAATGGTTTCCCCTGAACAAGCCCAGTGCTGGAGACTATTTCCACATGGCCTACAATGTCATAACACCATTCCTCATGCTTAAGGTAGGCAAAAATGTGAAGGTTATCAAAATGTGTCTAATTTGTTAAAATCCGGGAATATGGTTTGGCAATTCATCTGACAAAGCTGTGACAGTTTTCTCAAGGTCACATTCATGTTAAGGAATGTATGCATCTCTACGAATCTGACTGTTTAACTGTTAAAAACTGGTATGGAGCAGTTACAGTGATTTATTGTTAAAAAATGGGGATAAGTCGGTTTTGGTATTTTGTTAATAAATGTTAAAAGACTTCTAATCAATTACTATTATTTTAGCTAATTGAACGCAGTCGGAGTGCATTCCCCCGGTCTGTGGTCTACCTCTGCATTATCACCTTTGTCATGGGCGCCAGCATCCACCTTGTGGGGGACTCCATAAACCATCGACTCATTCTTAGTGGTTACCAGCTTCACCTGTCGGTCAGAGAGAACCCTATCATCAAAGACCTCAAACCAGCTTCTCTGGTAAGAATTCACTTCTAATTTGAAATGTGAATTTTAAGTCATAGATGTGTTAAAAGCTTTTTCTCATCAACCTGAATAGTCTCCATTCAAGTTAATGTTATATAACACATGGTTTATAAATCTTGTAATTTATATACAAAAGGCACAACAATAACAATAACAGTCTATAAAATCCATCCACTGTTCAGGAGTAAAAATTTTGCACAGATTTGCCAGATTAATTTTCACACATGCAGTAAGTAGCCATTGTCATTTCTTAACAGCCCTGCAGAGGGCAGTTGGTAGCAGTTAGTATTTTGTTTTTGTGTGTTGATGTTTTCATTTCTTCTTAAATAAAGGCACAGCTCTGGTTTGGATTTGATCCTTTTTTTCTGGAACAGTGACAACAAATACCTTGTCAAAGGACAACAGGACTGTCAGACTCACCTCTCACACTAGCTCAAATTATTCAGGCTGTGTCATTCAGATATTCTTTTCTTGGATGTTTTCCAATAATAATGGGAATGGCGCCATTACATGGAGGGCTTGAAATAGGTACAATTTTACTCTGTGGTGGGCAGAGGGTGAATTTCAAAATAGATAAGAAGCAGTGGACATCTGATCTGTCATTAATACTTTAAAGTCAGAAGCACTCAGTATTTTACCAATGTCAAAAAAAACAAAACAAATATACATACACATTTGTCTTATTTAATCCAGAGAGTTGTGATCCTGAGTTTATACAATCAACTATATGTATGTGTCATATTAAGCGTTGAATTGTGTTTTTCTCCACAGATCAAGGAAGTAAATTAGGACATGTACAAATAAGCCTTTAATATTATACTATATAATAGTCTTTTTTTTTAAGATTCTCCCTGGGATTTATCATCAAAGTGGTCACGTTTTAGTAATTTAGCATTAGTAGTAAATATTGAACACTGGGTGGCACTGTTGTTCTAAACACCTATTGTGCTTTGTGTAATAGTAGGGCTCTAAGATTGTTAATAAAACCATTGTGTACTTTTCTTCACAGATTGACTCTTTTGAGCTGCTGTATTATTATGATGAAAAACTGGGACATTTGATGTGGTACGTGTTTTATGTCTATCAGGATTCGTTCACTGCATTTGTTAATCCTGAGGTAATTAGTGTTAAATCTAATGAAACACACTAGAGACAGGTGTTAATTCCGGGAGTTTAAGATAAAGACGTGCTTAAAAACCCATTGTGGCATTCTCAGGATGTTTTGAGTGCACAACAACCGATTGTGGAATGATGAATAAAAAACCCAGTAATCCTACAAAAAACTCAGTCACAATAATAGAATAGACTGGAGATTTTCTATTTCAAGTCATGCAAGGTTCCATTTTCAGGCTGTTTTTGAATTAATGCAGCAAACTTGGCAGCCAATACACCACTATTAAGATTAATTTTCATTATTGTAATACATTTTAATATCACTGCCATATATCCAACAACGTGTGTTTTTATATTAAATATTATAAGATATGAAAAGTTAAAAATATCCAATTAAACTTAATATTTTTGGATTAGTGTGCTTACACTATAAACGACCTCTCTGAACGAGTCATCATACACTTCAAAGATGCTGTGCAAGTGAAAATGTACAAAAGTGCAACACAAGGATTTTTTTTCTGTTGTGTAGCAGTATTTTGTTGACCTTGCAGCTACTTGCAGAGATTGATCAAACTGAAGGATACTTGTCGTCCAACGACCTTAAGAGACTGATTAGCTAACACTTATTTTATAAAGTATAAAACATACACACCTCTAGAACCCAATTATATGGCCGTGTACTTAAGCATAAACTGCAATATATAATCAAATACTTATTTTTCGACTTCAACAAAATCACCAGCAGAGGGGGTTGGATTCGTTTTGATATGAGATGAGTTGTTTCCCTGCTGGTTTCTAAGACAATCATCTTTGGACTATGGTTGTGCACTTAGGATATATTATAGTAATAATCATGTCTAATGAATAATGGTTCCTTCCTAACTGATCTTCTGTTCTACTGCAGGTATATTCCTTTCTTTTTCATACTGTTCATCTACTTTACCGGCTGCTTCACAGAGGCTGAACAACGGAAACAAATTCCCACATCTGGCTGGCTGCTGCTGGGACCCAGTGCTCTCTACTATTGGTCGGTCTGATACTGAAATGAGATGATCAACATGTTGTAATAGACACTAGTAGTACTAGTAGTACTCTAAAGCAAATAAGAAAGACTTTAGGATAATGAACAATGTGCATTTGGTTATCTGCTGATAAAATTACCGTAAGTTAACTATCAGGATGTCACTCTGATGTGTTCTTATTTTCTGTCTCAAGGTACTTGGTGACTGAAGGACAAATCACCGAACTTTTCCTCCTTACATTCCTTGCCATGGTTGCCATGGTGATTTATCAACACTGCAAAGGGCTCAGCCCAGACAGTAATGGACAGTTTCTGTTCTGCAGCTTTATTGCTACTGCGTTTCTGGTGGCTGTGTGGGTGGTCTATCTGTGGAACGACCCTGTGCTACGCAACAAGTACCCTGGAATCTTATATGTTCCAGAACCCTGGTCCTTCTACACCTTACATGTCAAAGACAAACTCTAGCTCTGTGCTGTTGTCCAGGTCTGCATCAGTTTGACTTGTGAGAAAAGATACGGCGCCCACGCCAACCTGTTATTCAGTTCAGTCTGAATGGGAGGCTGGAGACCATCCCACCTGGATGGAGAGACCAGACACTCGTCACATGGAGATTTGATTTGATAAATAAAAAAGGTTTATGAGCATGACTTTGGACATGTTCAGTCAATTCTGCAGTTTGTGCTGAAGATTTTTAACATTGTGATGATCTGAGATTGTGATACAAGTCCTGCTGTGAACAAATGCTTCACTTCACACCTTTTTTAGGACAAAACTATAAAGAAGACCTGCTCATTAACCAACTCCACAAATCAAGAAATATCTAATAGCAATGCAAAAGTGTTGAATAAATACATTTGTACAATTCCTGTGGAGTTTGCATTTATATATATATTTTTTTTTTTTCCTATCACAGTGCTACATATAGAGACCAATATCCATTCACACTCACATTACAATTTATGGTCAATTTTTGGTAATCCTGCATATTTGTGCAGCGTGGGTGGAGAAGGAACACTCCGAGGGGAAAAAACCCACACACTATAGAAAAACATCAGTTATTGCCAGGGTTTAAACTGTTGATCTTGCCGTAAGGCAAAAGCACTCCCTGTGTGTCTCCCAGATTGTACCATAAAAAGTAAAAATGTTACTACAATTTTCTGAGCACATCCACAGTACACCCAGATGGTGATGGGGAGAGGGGGGTGTGAGGTTATATATATTACATGTGTGTACATGTGTGTACATGTGTCTGTGTATGCACAATGGCGAATAGAGCCAATGTTATTTATCAGTTATTTATCAATGTCAGTAAATGACGTGTGTCAGCAGGTACAGTGTGTGTGTCACTCTGTCTTTTGCCTGGTGTTTAGTAATTGGTCTCTTAGGAAACTCTGAAAGGGAAAGGACAAAGCAGCCTTCAGGATCAGGTACCTGCGTATCTACGACAACATGTATCACGTTACAAAGTGGACTTTAAACAGAGGCGGTGGTCAGGGGAGTACGATAACTCTGCCGCCTGAGGAGGAACAAAGAGCGACACAAAATGGTTGGTACAAACTTTCTTTCAAAGATCCTTGTTTTTACATTTGCATTTCGTATGTAATTTGATGCCAACTTATGTCACAATACAGGCTAAATTCTTCCCACCCACTCAGATCAATGGTAAGCAGCAACATTTATCATCGCCTGTGGACAAGTTAGAACATTAATCATTTAGAAGGTATTATCAAACCTTGGACCTTTTGTGACGACTATGAAAATGTCATTGTGTTGTATATACAATGACATTTTCATTGTTGTTGTTTTGTTTTTGGTGCTGAAACCTTAGACCTTATTCATGCTGCTGTGAAAACCCCAGTGTGCTGCTATGGTTGAAGGATACTGACTGTTCATACAGTATGTTGTATTTTCCTTACAGAGTTCAAGGAGTGCTTTTCCTTGTATGACAAGAAGCAGAGGGGCAAGATTGAAGCCAAGGATTTGATGACAGTTATGCGCTGTTTGGGTACAAGTCCAACTCATGGTGAAATTGAAAGGCACCTGCAAGTTCACAAGATTGGTAAAGTTCAAATTGTGTTTTAACCTTTTTTGTTTACTACTCTGGATGTTTTGTCCCTGGCCTACAGAGGTTACAAAGGCAGAGACAGAATACAAAAACTTCAATTATCAATACCACACAGTGGAACAACAAGCTGGTATATGGTATTGATGTAACCCAGAATTCCAGATTTATGATTTGAAAAAATATTTAACAGGGTTATAATGTAATATGTAACAGGGTTATATGAAATGTTAACATTTCTACAGATGAATAAATGATTGACTTCATTTTATCCTAAATAATTTGGCTATTTTTGCCCCTGCTACATTCTGGTTTAGACAAGAAAGGTGAGCTGGACTTCTCTTCCTTCCTAACAATGATGCATCGACAAATGCAACAAGAAGACCCCAAGACGGAAATCCTGGAAGCTCTGAGGATGACAGACAGGCAGAAGAAGGGGTTCATTCCGGCGTCTGAGCTCCGAGCAAAGCTCACCATGATGGGAGAGAAACTCACTGACAGAGAAGGTAAAGAACACTAGAAATACTTGGAGACACGGACATCCACCCACATCATCTTTCTTTTCTAACAAAAATGAATAGAAAGTTAAACACATATTTGACAGATACTATTTACAATACATATGCGGTACTGTGAAGGCACACGGATCAGATCAGAAGATAAGATGCTCTCTTGATGTATTCAGAATGACAAAAGACAATATTGGAGTTGAACTGACAATCAGATAAAACAAGAGAAAAGTTCTCTGAAGAAAAATGGCCTCAGGGAAATAAGATATCGAAACAGACAGTGATGGATGAAAATCTGAGTCACTGAGGAGAAGTCAGTTATAGAGCTGATCACACTGTCACAGTAGTCTTTGATTTGTTACATACAATCCCAGCGCAAGTGCTATCAAGGGCTGTTCCTGTTTTTATTTCTGCCAATGTCATGATTGTAGATGGATAATAATCTTTACTGACTGAACTGGTCACCAGGTAGTGAAGATCAATTGGATTCACTGAAAAGAAAGAATATTCAAGGCTCAAAATAGTCACTTGTTTTAGTCACACATTTGACATGAAATGCCTGCACCACGTTCCAAAAACAACACTCTAACTGATTTTTGTGCTTCATAATGCGCCATACATTTTCATTTCACACACACACACACACACTGTCTGTCTTGCTGAAATAATCAGAGATTTCTGCGTGGATCGCAGCAGATGTCGCTCTAAATGTGTATGTAGCGTTCATCATTGTTAGTGTCTTCACTGATGTGAAAAGTGCCATGTGTGGCACTAACACGCCCCCATACTACCACAGATGCTGGCTTTTCAAGTCTATGAAGATAGAAACCTGGGTTGTCCTTTTCCACTCCAGTCTGTAGGACATCCGGTCGATGATTCGGAAAAAACTATTTCAACTTCGGACTAGTACAGGTTCACCTTGTGTCGGTCAATTGGAGATGAACTGGTTTGAACAGGTTCAGAGGATGTGACAGGTCGATAACTGTGTTAAATTCAATCCTCTACCGTGGACTTCCTGAGCCCACAGTAATATCCTCATCATGTCAGTTTGAAATGCAGTACCGTCTGAAAAATGTCGGGACTGCATTTGTATTCTACGGTGGTAATTGACTGGGCCACGGTCCATGCAGGCATTTCTCTGATTCTTAAGATGCTATATTTAAACTGTAGACGACGTAATCACGAAGAACCATGAGAAACGTTGTGAAACTTTTCGACTATTTGCTTATACTGTGACACAGGGACAAATGCTAACGCCTCATGACATGTTTATGTCCAATTCTGTGTTTGTTCACAATACGTGAAGCTTACACACATGGGCGTTGAATC
The DNA here is from genome assembly GCF_000523025.1 of Cynoglossus semilaevis. Taxonomy (NCBI): domain Eukaryota; kingdom Metazoa; phylum Chordata; class Actinopteri; order Pleuronectiformes; family Cynoglossidae; genus Cynoglossus; species Cynoglossus semilaevis. Next base: position 486,452 of record NW_007585112.1, on the reverse strand, counting down.
AAATGACTTGGAGGGGGAAAAAAACACTGAGTTGTGTAGGCCTGCCAAATTCACTTTCAAATTGGCAGGGAAAAAATGCACAGCCAAATGAAAATATGAAGATGAAAACAGGAAGTTTTTAACAGAGAGGGAGAGTTTTATTTCTGTTGGACGTAATGGCAAGCCATTCTGCCTGTCAGGCATCATTAGCGCATTTCAAGGCTTCAAATCTTCACCGGCACTTCAGTTCTCTTTAGGCTAACATCAACCAGCATAAGAAGAGAAAATAACTTTTAAAAAAGCTGATGTAACTGCAGGTTAGAATTATTTACCCCACTAAATATAAGCTTAAAGTTTGCTGGGAAATATCTCAGAGCTAAACACAGATTCCTGGTCAATAACTCCTTTTATAAATGTATATTATGTTTCTGCCCTAAGTTTAATTCATACTTTTTGAAGTGACCAGTGAATCAGGAAAACTAAGGTGGAAGCAGTGGATTTTAAAATTGATGTCCAACATGGACAGTCCACCAGTCCATCACAGGGCCACAGGCTGAGACAAATAACCATTTCCACTCACTCTCACACCTGCGGACAATTTAAAGTATCTACGCTAAGCTAATCCAAACAAGTCATAAAAACCTGTTTCAAATCTGTCCTTACAGACCAACTGTAAGAACAAAGTTGAACTTTTTTTTTTTCTAGCCGACATGAAACCATTTTTGACAGCATTCAAGTGGAAGTGGAAACTTTAAGTTCTCGGCTGCTGGCTTGATGTTGATGGTGTTTTCAAAGCCCAAATGTAATTCTTTGTGCATGGCAGTTAGTGACTGCTCCCCCGTGGAAACACATCCATCATACTGTTGGACTCCAACAACGTAGTCACTTACCGATAGCACTTTAATGAAAGAACAGAAAAAAAGCTCCTTATAGCGGTTGCACTGTAATGGCACCACCTACACAAGATAATAGCTCTGCTCCACAATTGGATTTAGCTATTGTTTGAGGTGCTTCTAAAAGAGCACTTTAAAGCTCCATGTTCCATAGGATTAAGTTCAAATTATAGTTGTGAGCAGAATAGTGCAGTATCTATAATATATATACATATATATGCATATATATATACATATATATATATGCATATATATATATACACATATATATGTATATATATATATATATATATACTGTACATGCTACACCTTTTATATGTAGAAAAGCAGAGGGAAATATAATTTACTAGATGTTGACTGCAAAAAAGAGGCTCTTGTTTTGTTTTTCATTAGTTTCCCTCCATTAACTACTTCTCCCTTCAAACATCATTTGTGTATAATCAGAACAAAGCCATAATTCTAATGGTCATTTATACAAAATATCTATTCATATAGCAAATATAACTGCTACTTTCACCAACACAGTTTGTCTTAGAAAAAGAAATTGACTATGAATGTTTTTAGCTGCTGTTAAAAAGTCCTTAGTTTCGGGGCAACACTAACAAAGGTCTTTTCTCTGTCTTGGTTTAGTGGACGAGCTTTTCAAAGAGGCCAACGTCAAGTCAAATGGAAAGGTCAATTACGAAGAATTCACCAAGATGGTGACGCTGCCACCAGTTGATTACTGATTACTGTTTGTTCAACATCAATCCCAATCCACAGAATGAAAGTGTCTTAAAGGAACTCCCAGAACAGATGTTTACCCCTTGAATGCTGCAGTTAAAGAGTTGTTTTCCTGTTTCAATCAAATGCAGAATCTGATTGCTTGTTTTGTGTCTCAGACTAATCATTTTTACTTAAGAAAAGAAAGTAAATATAATTTAATATAATGTACAACACAGGGAGATGTCAACATGTTGGAGAGTCATTCCATATGTTGACTCTCAGAGTAACGCTGCCGTCTGTCTTGTCTGATATTTAATGTATCTTTTTCGTCAAGAATAACGTGTGTACATCAGTATTAAATTACTATCACATGATTACTGGTGTGATTATGTTGGGTTTTTTTTATTATTGAATGTGAAATTAAACCATGATAAAGAAAATGTCTGTCCCTTCTATCTCTGTGAGATGAAGTGACAGAAGCTGTTCCTTGGTTCCTCCTTCCATTGTTTACTACAGAGCTTCCTGAGATATCAATCCACCAAATTCTAGAAGTGACATAAGAATCATGAAATTACACAGGTCTTCATGATGCAGCGGCAGCTAAACTAATAAGCAAAATGAAGTTTCAGACGTACACCCAACGGCTTATTGAAGAACACAAACATAATCTACAGCTAGAACTGATTTGAAGACATATTACTGAAAAATGTCCAACACTGTGTTGTCCAGTATTTGAGTGTAAAAGGCACTGGGCCAGCCAATACCTGACCCAAAACACCTGGAATGCCTGATTGGTCTCTAGCACCAACAATTTTCTGCATTTCATCTTTTAACATTTACATTACACTTGGTGACTTAAACACGTGATGTAAAGCCAAAGGATCAGATTAGAAGACTTTAAATACCTGCTCCACTGAGCAGCACCTGTCCAATCACAGCTGAGTTATTATAATATACATAATAAAACATATTAGAATTAGAACAGTTAGGATCAAGAATAGATGTAACATTGGCCACTGCTCACATTCCCATAGATGTCAATAGCTTTTAGCAACATTACAAGCTTTGTTATTAGTTACTAATACAGTACCTCTGTAGAGGAAATTGTTTTGACGTAGTGGATTTCTTTTGGCTGTGTGAAATAATATACAATTAATTTGTACATTTCCAAAACATGTTGTGGAGATGTTAATGAATGAGCAGCGCTGGTAAAGGTCCACAAACGACCACCAGGCTCTGAAGCAACAACAATAGAAACAGACTGAGAAACATGACAGTTCAGTGGTGGAACTGTACTTTTGATTGGAACCATCAAGAACCTATTGTGTTTTTGCCTTCTATTCTCTTAGGTGGTGGTATAGGTGGCTATTCGAGGGGGTCACAGCAAGGGACATTCATTTGAATTTCAATATAGTTGTATCACAATGAGGCAATAGCACTGGAGTTTTGAAAGAAAAGCTGTGAATGTTTTGATGTGGGCAGGGGGGTGCGCTAGGCAATAGTTAATCTATGCTGTTTAAAAAACATAAAAGTAGAGCTGTAAAATAAAGACATGAATGTTACATCCATCCTTGGTCCGTCCTGGAGATGTTGTCATAAAACTCAGATGTGCTTCTATTACATCTAACTGTGATAAGACAGGGATTGGTCAACAGTCGGCAGTTTATTTGCATCACATGAGGCATTTATGCAAAAATGGCTTTTGGGATTTGTCAGACATGTACCACATCATCTGTAAAGCACCAGAAAAATTCACATCTTTTTTTTCGGTTACATTGTGTCCAGTTTTTGCTGCTGTCATCAAAATGACAGCATTGTACCAATACAAACAGTGAAGCTGTAGTTTCCCTATATTATCAAAGGATGATTACTATACTGTATGGCTAAACTGGTGGGAGTCACTTTGTCAACGTAACATATCTGTTCCCAGTATATGCAGAAAGATAAAATGCCAGTCTGACAGCAAGAAATTACATTTAAAAAGTGCAAACGGACGTTTACATTCTCATGATTTACCAAGAAGAAAGACTATCTGTGGGTTTACGTAACTGATTTCAGCCCTCAAGAATAATTCCACCAACACAACGGTGCAGACGCCCTGAAGAGGCTCAGAGAGGGGTTTTACCTAGAAATGATCATTTACAGTATATTTCATCACTGTGTGGTGCATTCAGTTTCCCTGCTAATGAGGCCTGTCACTGGTTGTTCTGTAGCACCTTAGTGGCGGGAGGTGGTGCTGAGGCGAGAAAGCCGACTGCAGGTCTTGCAACACTGCGTCCGAACATTGGCCAGGCGGCAACGGCCGAGCACAAAGAGCGTCTGACAGAAACGAGACGTCAGGCGGTCACGAAGACAAACTGCCCCTGCGAGAGAAGAGAGAGAGAGAGAAAGAGAAAGAGAGAGAGAGAGAAAGAGAAAGAGAGAGAGAGAGAAAGAGAAAGAGAGAGAGAGAGAAAGAGAAAGAGAGAGAGAGAGAAAGAGAAAGAGAGAGAGAGAGAAAGAGAGAAGGAGCGAGAGAGAGAGAGAGAGAGAAAGAGCGAGTGGGAGAGAGAATAAATACATAGAAGAACAGACTTTATTTACATTGTTCCTATCTGCCTGTTGCTAGTAAATTGTGACAAATGACAAATGCAAGTGGGTTACTAACATGGAGAGATGATTCCATGTGCATTCAATTTTACCATTTTCATATTCACCATTCTGCCATGTTTAGTTTTAGGACGAAAAACTAGAGCCTCTGAAATGAGGACAATATTTTCGAATGAAGCGTTCTTATTCCAGGGGAAGGAGCTGTGAAAGGTTATGGATTTTGTTTGGTTTAATATGAACTCTCTTGTTTTTCCTTTGGAACATGACCTTTCTTACAGAAAAGTGTCAGCAGACAGTGGGCAAGTCCCGCTATTAGACAAAAAGATGTTGGGTCCAAACCTATATTACACAACTACAAGTGGGATTGGAAGAAATATGTGTAGGAGGTGTTGACAGGTAGGTCACAGGGGCCACAGCTTCCCTCTGAGCGTCCACTCCAGGTTGCAGTTTATAGAACATTCAAAAGAGCAGAAAGTGGCAAAAAGACTTATCTAAGTAATCTGGTTTCCTATCACTGCTGGCAGACACAGAGCCCCTTAGGTTAGAGAACAATACGAATCCAATTAGGCTTTTCTGCCCCTCTTGCCCTATAACATCAGTGGATGTCGCTGGGCATTGATTTCTACTAAACCAGCTGAAAGCAGAGCGTCAGAGGAAGCCAAGCACTTCATAATAACTGAAGTAGAAACAAGTTGAAGCTCGATGGCGAAAATGTCTGAGGACAGGGAGGCTGGTTATTGGTCAAACACAATCAGCATGTTTGAAGGTGTCACATCACTGTCCCTTTAGATCCACTGAACCAAAAATGATTCTTCAGGTAAAAGAACGTGGCTCTAAAGCAGCTCCCTAATAATACCTCACTTCAGTACAGTTAGAGTTACATAACACACAGATCTGGGCAGTTTTCATAAATAATGTGGAGGAGAGCAACATATAGTTTCATCATGTGGCGCTCGTAGCAGAATAATGATGACTTGTAGCTCTGAAGATGAGGTTCTGGGTTACACAGCTGCACACTAGTATTGACAATGAGTCAGTGAACAAAATAATGTGTGTGAGATTTTTTTTTCCTTGTTCAACAATTAGTCTGGTGCATTGTTTGGATCGATGCAGCGCAGAGCAACATGATATATTGACATATTTACAATATATAATATTTTTAATGATATGTCAGAACCATTGTGTCCACTCAGAGCAGAACAGGCCATTCTAAATCAAGTGTACTGTGCACATGAAACACAGATCAGAAGTCAAACCTCTGTGTGCAGTCCACAGAGTGACACTCACTCACTCCACATTCCAAACACGTCTCTCCGTCACAACAGAGAGATTTCCAATCTAGTCTCCATTACAGTCAAAATTGTTCTTTAGATCAGTGCAGCATCTAAATGAATTACTTTCATTTAACATGAATGCTGCTATTTACAGTATAAAAAAACTGTAATAATACCAAGTCAAGCTGTTCACCTCCTCAAAATACTACAGTTTAGGTCGGCAAACTTTTCTTTTTCAAAACTTCAGACTTCTCAGTTTTATGAAGTGAAATATTGAAGAAGACAAAATGGTTCAAAATGGTCTCAGCAAACAGCCCCTCTTCTCTCCTGTGCAGTGTGTCTATAACATCCAGACATGAGGATCACATCAGCCTTGAAGCTGGTGGTCTCATCTCTCTCTCTCTCTCTCTCTCATTTCATTTGGAACTCAAATCTGTACAAACGCGAGGCTGCTCTTTGCTCTGTGTTGGTATTTGAATCTGTACTTCATGGAAATACAGATGTTGTGCGATGATGCCTGAACAGCTTCGTCATGGCACCGTCCCTTCTTCTCTCACAGGCATTTCAGGCAGCTGCTGAATGAAATGCTACAGTTACAGTTGAGTTGTCAGAGAGAAAAAACTCCAACCAGGCCTGCCAGTGTGCAAGTGCAGTCCAGACTGTAATGGGTTTGTGTAGCTTTGTCTGAGAGCTCCTTTATCATCAATCATCACACACATGAGAAAACATGATGCTGTGACTGTTTGATACGCTTCTTAGCTGCTTAGATAAAAACCAATTGAACATACTGTATATATATATATATATGATCCTATAATGATCACAACTGCATCTAACACAGCGTGACTAACATCCAAAATGTAGAACTCAGTGGTTTCATACCAGGAACTATTGCATAGCCAACACCACTGTGCCACTGTGTCACCCTAAAAACAAAATCTTCTTTTAAGAATCTGTGCCCTGATGAAACCAACCGTTACCTGTTAGATAAAAATCTATTGGTTTAATTTTATTTAATAAAAAAGGATGGACATTTATTACAGTGTCATGCAATTTAAAACATTTTAGAAGAGAAACAGCGTGTTGTGATGAATGAGCGAGGAGGATGCTGCGTCTCATTCTTGTTTCTCGCGGCATTATTCTGAGAGCTGAATTAAAGATCGGTCAATCGTCTCCTCTTTAGGGCATTCAGTTGCAAACTCTGTCAAACCAAGTGCAGACATGCCTGTCAGTGTGCTGCTGAATTATTGTGTGCTTTAAATATTTATGGTAAGACCTAATGCGTGTGTGCACTACCAATGTAAGCAGTCTGCCATCTAAGAGGAACGGACCTCTGTGATTTCATATCTGATGCAACAACAAAGAAGAGTCACTGAGCTGCTGTGTCAGACTTGTGGCAGTAAATGAAAAGTCAAAATGAGATTTGATAAATAGCACAAGGCGAGAATACTAAATGGTCTGCCACAGTGATTATTACTTTTGGAGATTACTTTGAGCTGCTGTAATTAAAGAGAGAGAGTGAGAGGAGAGCTGTTTTTACACTGGACCACTTTTCTGCAGTCCATCTGTATCTTCAGCTGTTGAATGAACCAAAAAACAACCTCGTCTGCAATCACTGTCAAAAAGACATGCCAGATAAAACCTTTTCTCCGCCAAAGTTACACATTCTTGGGGAATTTCAATCTGTGAAAGATGTGATTCATTCAGAGTTGACTGGCGTTAATTAATGTGAATAGCTTCGTTGTTGCAAGGTTTCTCAGATGAAAAAATGGAAAATCTTCCTGCCAGTCTAACAAAGAGGACTTTTGAGTTTTCTCTGCCCAGCCTTTCCATTCATCTCGTTGTCTTGCGTCATTACAGGAAGCCCTGAGAGATTCCTGGGAGATGGAATGCTTCCACAGTCTGACATGTTTCAAAACAGCTGAGAAAGGACACCAATATACTGTACAACTAACTTTTTAATTGGAACTGTGTGTGTTATCTCAAGGCCCCTTGCCACACACACACACACACACACACACACACACACTGATGTCTGTTTTCTGTTGGTGTCTGTCTAATTAATCTGTTTCATTAGATAAGGGACAAAATATCATATTCATATTCATATGTTGAGAGACATATTTGACCTTTTGACCTGGTCAAATAACAACAGATGGATGTATGTGTTTTAAACCAGTTTTTATTTATGACTAATCCAAATGATGGAATTAATAATATGGACAAATGTCAAGGCAAATATGCAGAAGTAGAACTTGGGTTTTAGTCATTATGGTGCATCCTGACAGTGTCTTTTAATAAGCTTCAATGATACCTAGATGAATAACTGGACTAAAAAAGACTAAAGATCATCAAATACTTTTAGTGGTTGGCTTTTTTTTTCAAATTCTTTTGTGTCAAACCAATTTTCGTGTTCAGTTACTCACCAGTGGAGGCAGTGTCACACTCCTGCAGGTTACACTTCAGGCTGCTTGCAGGCTTTGGATCATGGGCACATGAAGCTTGATCCACTTCTTCTTCCATTTCCACCTTGGTGTTGACACATTTGATGAGTCTGTATTGTAAACCACCTCCACAGGAAGCTGAACACTGCACGAAGAATTGTGAAAGAAGCGTAGAGTGATAAAAAATACATTCCAGTGCTGGTCTATGATTCAGATTTTGAATTGAAATGTGTTGATGTTTTTCGTGCTGAAGCCTTGATCTCATACAGTACACACTGTAGCTAGAGCTGAACAACATCACATAAAACACTTACACCAGTTTAAGGAGTTGAACTTCTTTTTGGTCACCGCTGTGGTCCACAGTCATGATCATGAAACATTGTAACACTTTCACTTCCAACTAGAAGTACACAGTGGACATAAATAACCTTGGTTCTATCAAGTCTGCTTTTTCTGTCCCTATTTTTTATATTCCATTTTCCTTACATTAGTATACATTGAAGTACAGGCTGCAGTAATACTGGTCTTAGCCCCATGCAAAGTGCCTACATTGTTTGAAATGCGTGATTTCCAGCCACCACTGTGAGCCAGAGTTTTTATGCATTTACATGCATTGATTTCTTTAAGCTTAACTCATGATAAGCAATCTGTGTGAGTGTGATTTCTGCTAAAAGGATAAAGGATGTACATATATATATATATTACAACAACTATAATTGTACAGGGTAGTGAAATAAATCTGCATTTGGAAGTGTGAAGCTGCTCCTGGTCTATTATTACCAGACACTGCTGCAGTCTGCAGCTTTTAGGATGCATTTTGAGTCTGTGACATTTAATCACAGTGACACAGAGTTCATGTTTGTGCAGAGACAGATGACACTTCAACACATTACAAGACTGACAGTTGTTGGTCCTGACGGTTGAACCACCTACACTGGGCTGTTTTAGGGAAATGTTCACAGCACCACGGTGAGGTAGAAATACTCTCATTATTACATCTTGAATAAATCAGAAATCCTGTCTTACATGTTTGATGCTGCTGTAGAGATGTGCGAGTTCGACTGTGTGCAGCGAAGCATACGCTGGTGGTAATTTAAGAAACACTTTCATATTGATTCTCGATTCCAGATTCTGCACTCTGGATGTAAAAATGTTATGAAAACAAAACTGCCTGCAGCTTTTTGATTTAGTAAACAAGAAACACAATTTTGACATACAGTTTTCCCCTGTCAGAACCTTAAAGCATGGATTTTCCCTGGATTTTTTAAATAAATCTAAAAATAAACAATGTCATGTTGAGAATGATGTTGATAAATGAAGCAAATAACCGGCTATAATCTTCTGTGTTATGTGTTATAAATCAACATTAGAACTATGCCATCATTTATTACTTTGTGAAATGAATCCCTACAGTCTGTGTTACTGACAGCCTGTGTATTAGAACCACAAGTGGCTGCAGGATGTAATGACTATTACGTGTGTGTCCTGCTGCTTGTGTGTTAAACTGGGTTACAAATTTCAATTTGATACATTTGATACAAGTTAAAACTGTGGTTCCAGCATTCATTTAGTCTGACAGACTAATAATTCTTATAGATTGGTAGGAACTGTTTATCCAGTGTTAATTACAGTCCTTCTGGTACTCTGGTTGAAGCAGTAAATTAATGACCTCAGGATTTATCATTCTTCAGCATGTATATATGTGTGTGTGTGTGTGTGTGTGTGTGTATTCTACCTGTCCCCAAGATCCAGTGAGCCACTGGGCACACGGCTGGCTGTTACATGACTGGATGGTGCTGGGCTGAAGGTCACTGTTGCATCGCTCCTTTTCTAGACATGTGACAATACGCTGCTGCTCGCCTCCTCCACAAACTTCAGAGCACTGAACACACACGTACGCATGCAATTGAATTCACAATAAGAAAACACCTAGCTTACACAGATTGTAGAAGTACATAGTGATTGTTGTGGGAATGTCCGAGCCATTCTGTAGCTAAACTCTGATTCAAAGCAATTCTAAAAGCAACAATCCAGGAGAAGCCAGTGTTTTCTGTTCATTATAGCTCAATTGCAGAGACTCATTTCTCTTCGGGTTCCCACACAGCAACTTGGGAATAGAGTGAAGGTCTGTTAGAATAGTGTAAGCCTCAGAGCTGCCCATCCAAATGAAAGCAGCAGCCCAGAAAAACCCACACACATAAATAAATAACAATAACAGTCTCTCTGCAAGTCAATTTCTTTGTGCACTGAAATGACCTCACCAGGCCGATGCAAGAATGTACGTTCAAAAAACCGAAATAAAAAATAAAATAGAGTTTAAAAAAAAGATAAGTCAGTCAAATCTTTCTATAACAGCAAGCTAACGGATGTCTTCTGTTAACTTAGTTTGTGCATGTTTTTTTTTCGTTGTTGTGCACATTGCTCGTGACTTGATGTGATATGGCTGCCTGCCCGGAATTCTAAATACATGTAGAGTTCTTGCAATATCCAAGAAGACACAAATAGTAAGAAAATAAAATAGAATAAACAAAATAAATATTCATGTCCTCACTTGTAACATCTGATTCGCATTCTCAATATCCCCCAGGTTTGAAAATATTCTGTATAGCATCGCGTTTTTTATTTTTTGCTTCATTACGTTACTCACCGGACCCCAGGAAGAGGTGTACCAGTCGAGACATGGTTGGATGTTGCAGTACATTTGGGTCGGCGGCCTGGAGGACACGGCCTGGCAGTGGAAAGGTCGCAGTGGCCTTTGATCCCGAAGGTCAATGCACTGGACCTCTCTTGATTTATTGCCACCCTCACAATTTCTCGAACACTGAGGGAAAAAAGAGAACAGAACTTAATGATGAGGCAACTAGTAGCAACTAGCTAGTAGAAGTAAGGCCCACACAGTTCAGTGTATCAGTGTGAATGTTTTATATAATGTCAATGTACAAAGAAAAACCATTCACAACTTTATTTGACCACATAACAAAGACATTACATTTCCTGACTGTTTGACTATGATTAAAAGATGTGAAACAGTAAAATAAATATTTGTTTTTCCGAGGCCCTCACCTTACTCCAATTTCCGACCTTCCAAGTTGAACAAGGCCGTAGGTAACACCTCTGGGCAGGGACCGGCCTCTGAGCTGGATCACAGTCAGAGTCTGAGCCAGTGCTACAGGTTAGTGTCCTCCAGACAGCACCGAGACCACAGCTGGTGGAGCACTGGCCACAGATGTAGGAACAAGAGGGACAATGAATTAAAACGTTACTTTGTTCTCCACTCACATGACACGAAAATGGACTTAATAATCATAAAAAACATCCATATATGTAAATACAAAATGCATGCAATTTAGGAGTTACACACACAGCCTAGCATGGTAATGATGGAGGCAGATTTCTTTCAAAAGTGCCACCAACATTCGTAGCATAAATTGATTGCAGTTGCAACTGCTCAAGGAAAAATGTTGTCTACAAAGAGTTTAGAGAAATGTGCAGGATTTTACATCTGCATAATAAAAGGCTGCTGCAGACAAAGCAAAAAAAAACTAGAAACAGCTGGAGCTCAGAATGTGGGGATCAGAACAGACTCACAGCACTCCAGTTGCCCGTGACCCAGTAGGCAGCATTTTTGAAGCGTGTGGGGGTTGATGTTGGGGTGGTTGTTGAAACAGAAGGTGTCCTCAGAGTAGATGGAGGAGTTGCCTGGGGGAGCATGGCAGGTGCTGATGGGTCTGTGAGTTTGACAGGAGTCATGGGAGGTTCAGTTGTGACTGCTGAGGCAGAAAGATCAGGCTCACTGTTGCTGGTGCTGCTCACCACCGGAGGAAGAAGAATCTCATTGAAGTCAAATTCATTCACATCAAAAAGTTGAGGTTTGGAGTCAGAGTCTGTTCCAGTTGTTATGTTCATGGACGTTCGAGCCGGTACCTGTTCCATCTCTGATGGTAAATCATCTGAGGATGACTGAGATGCCCCCTTCTGGTTTGTAAGAGGTATGGTTTCTGTTCCAGTCAATAGTACTGAGCCATCAGAGGTCTCTCGATTACCTGAGATTTCCGGAAAAGGAAAAGTGAGAGGAGTGGCTTTCTGAGTGGAAGTTAGTGAAGTCTCACTCGGGTGATGGTCCGAACCCCATGGACTACCTTTGTTAACTTCATATACTGAACTAAAATCCAACTTGAAGGTAGTTGTGGACAGGGTCGACTGAGGTATTTCTGAAGCGGTGTCCTCCAGCTGGACTCCTGCCGGAGTGACAAATCTCTCTGTACCTTCCACAGAAACGTCCTGACCTGACATACTTAGATCGTTGTAGATGTACTCATCATAGACATCACTCAGGCCTTTCTCCTGAGTATTAACTGGTGAAGCACCAATGGTACTAACAATTGTATGGTAAATAGGAGTAGGAGCATCATGGTTTGGTGTCAGCGTGACATTGTCAGTGGAATTTTCCTCAGGAAAATATCTGTAGCTATTTTCAGTCTCATCCAAATACTGCTCCCATGTCACATCCTGTGAAGCCTCCTTTGTAGTTGACTCCGGAGGAGACAACGTGCTCCTGTTCTCAGGCCATCGCACAATCTCATGTATCTGCTTCGGTTTTGGGGAATGCCCAGTGGTTGACGACGTGGGGGAGTGGGTGGTAGACACAGGCAGGAGAAGATCCTCATGAAGAAAGTCACCCAAGTTTTCAGAGTTTCTTTGGACAGACTCATTTGTGGCCGTGTTCCCACTGTGCTCTACCTTGACATGATTTGTATTCTGGGGCTCCTCAGTGTTTGTCATGTAGGCAGCAGAAATAGCTGGAGTTGTTGTTGGAGCACCAACTATGTCTATGTTAGCATTTTCATTTTTATTTGCCTCCTCTGAAAGACCGTGACTGTCTCCTGAATCATTCTCATCATTGTCAAAATCAGCTGACAAGTCCTCATGGAAATTGATGAAGTTGTAGTCATAATAAAAATCATCAACATGAACCTTACTTTGATCACCATTTTCAATGTTATTATGGAAATGAAAATCTCCCTCAACTATGTCATTCAGGTTATTGTGGGTGCTGGGCTGGGCTCTGGTGGTGCTGTATTTGGGCAGGGGTTTGGCTTCAGGGATGGAGTTGATCTCATTCAACACTTCTTTGCTGGGCCATCCACTTCCAGACCAGTCGGTTCCTCCAAAATTGTCCACAACCACGGGACAGTCTTGGACCTGGCAGGTGCTGGTAGTCGGTGGTTTGTTCTGGGGGTCACAGTCAAAATCTTCTTTTGTTGAGCAGCTCACATCCCGGCGGCGTAGACCACTTCCACAAGTCACTGAACACTGCAGAAGAACAAAGAAGACTGAATCTGAGTATTTGCACCAGCAGCTCCATCTGTCTGACTCGGGTCCTGGAATTTTACAATGATCTTAAACATGTGATCAAATGTGTTTCACAACATCTCCGGAGAAGAGTTATAAAAAACCTAGACTTTTAAGCCTCCCAACTGAGCAGTAACTGCCTAAAAACCCCAGAACCATCCAGACAAAATTAAATCCACTCGTTGGAACTCAAAGCTGCCAAAATGTGAAGACATTTGCGTTCTACAACTTCTCTCACTCTGAGGATTCAAACGCCTGACACTTTAGTTTTGTGGTCAGACATCGGGATAGAAAATGTCTTTCAACTGAATAGTTTTAATCTTACAGGAGACGTGTGTTACACCATGCCAGTATGTTCGTCTTTCTCTCTCTCAGTTCCACACTGACTGGAATTGTGAAGTTGGGCAAACAATGAGGAGATGCAGCAGATTAGTAAAGACAGCTGTTGCTGCAAAAATGCCTTCAAACTCTTTTCTCTCCTTCCTTTAAATTATAGGAATCTGCAAGATTTATTTCTTATCTGTAAAAGTTGATAATCAGGGAACCCTGACTTTCTAGTTTCACTAACTTCACTGGAAGTAATCTGTCAGGAATTCCTAATTATGTATAAACTTCATGTGACAGTAAACAGGATGTAAACAGCAAATTCTTTTACCTATTGCAGACATCGACTCCACAGACTCACCTTAGACCAGGCCCCACTGGTCCATTCCGCTGGGCAGAGTATTCCTGTGTTGCAGGGGATTATTGACTCAGGTTTGGGGATGTGCTCACACTCACTGGGCTGCAGAGCTTTTTGCTCCTCCACACTTATTGCCTGGATGCACAGCACTGTCCTTTTAGCCAGACCTGTGTCTCCACAGCTCACGGAACATTTGTGCCACTCTCCAACCCACCATCTGAACAAACAAACAGCAAAATAAATACAAGTTGCTTCAATTAGATAGATAATTGACAATAGAATGGAATTATTAATATGGAAGACGTATGAAAAAGTCTAACTTCAAGATTTAATTTAAACTGATTTTCGTCATTACTGTGACACTTGACTGTGGCTCCTAGAACCCATGAAGACTTCATTGGAGTCCTTGTCCACAACAAGATTAATCAGTCTACAGTCTCCTCCCTCCATTTGACACTTCCACCTTAAGTCAAAGCATCCAGAAATGCATGCTGTGCATTGACATGGTATTTTAAGCTTCAGGTGCTTAAGGGCGAAACGATGCATTTGCTGCAGTGTGTGTGAATGACATCAGGAAAATAAACAGTTTTGTTGCTGTATTAGAGGAACAAAACTGTAGGCGCAGGAATGGTGGAATTATTGGATATACCGTTTGCTTCACTCTGCATTCATGTGTTGGAAAACACTGGGCAGACCGTGTAATGTGGGAAGAGATCACATTATTATTGACACTCACACTCATATGGTGAAATGTGTTTTGCTCTTAAAATTATTATTTTCAATTGTCAAGGAGGAGCTTTATCATTGAAAACTTTTCTCATTCTTTTCATGAAGAAATAATCGATGTCATGCACCTGGATCTGCAGCAGGCTGGATATAAAAGTCTGAAAAATGTGGCCAAATAATTGTGCAACAAAATAATAAGTCACAAACAGAAGCAGAAAACAACATCCAAACAACAATGTTGCCTTGACTGATGAGAGGGTGTGAACACTCTGCTGCTACATCATTATAGTACAATGAATGCTTCTCATAAAGATTCTCTTGAACTGTACTCACTGTAGTATAACAACTTGTCTGACAATACTACTGCAGTAATGTGAAATGCTGAAATATAGCTGAAAGAGACCCAAGGACTAGCTGACGCTGTGCAGCTTATTGACCTGGGATTATATAACACAGCTACGCACATTAAATAGTGGCCTTTAAATCAGTCAGCTAAATGAGCGTTCAATAAAAATCATTTTGAAAAAGTTAATGTTAATGTTTTAAATAGAAAGTTTGTCACAGACTGAGCGACAGTCTAGCAACGTCCAGAATTTCTAATCAGTTGAATGAGACTTTTTAAACATATTAAACAAGAGAATGGGCTCACCCGTCTCCTCGTGGTCTGTGCCACAGGTTAACAAGCTGCCCTTTGATGCATTTAATGTGTGGGGGTAAAAATATCTCAGGAAAAGTTACCTGGTTTCTCTACAGCAACCTGCCAGCTGTGCTGCACTATTACTGTCATGGTGTTTGATGTGCAGGAGCGGCACTCCTGAATAATAAGTTGTTTCTCACAACTGCCCGAAATAAATGTGTGCAGTAATAATAAAAAATAAAACTGTGCAGTGTTGTTAACTAAGCTCCTGGCTCGAGGTGTGAAAAGTGTAATTTCATTTATACCGCTACAAAATAACACGCATGTAAAATAAATTATTTTATTTGTTTGTGATTAAAAATCCCAAGCTTGTGTCCGTCTTTTTTTCCCCACTTCTGTCCTTCACCTTCTACCATTTCATCGTCTTCAGGGTGGTGCAGTGCTGCAGCCAAACCCAGCAGTGACTGAACTTCAGCAGTCCATTCAACCACTCACACTTACCCTGAAGCTTCTATTCAATTATGTTGACCTGTTAACCTATTAACCTCCAATCTGCATGAAAAAAAACACAACACACTAAGAATGTGCAAAGTCCTAACAACAAGACTGTGGATTGAGAGAACCGATGATTGTTCTACTGTAAACAGTACTAACCACTGTGTTCCTGTGACCATCAATCCATTTCTGCTTTTTCCACTGATGAATAGTAGTTTATTTTTAAGAAGATGAAACACCTCAAATACGCCCGTCTTTGTAAGGCAAACATCCTTGCACTTTTTTATTTACTTTACGAAATCTTTCAGAAGGTGAACTTTTGTTTGATGTTTGTTGGGCGACACAAAATAAAGTAAAACTATTTTTGGTTGAACTTGAGCAAAGACATTTCTTATCAAACTTCTTTCTTCTTTTTAAACGGAGGATTCAAGTGTGAGTAGACAGACTTGACCCTGGCAGGGTGAGAATGAAGCATCGACTGAAGATACAGTGTCACACATCATACACACAAATGAAAACACAGTGTGAGATGTATTTGTGTCTGCATACAATCATAAACTAAACCTCAGCTACTTTTGTTTATCTAACCCTGACTGGATTGTTGTCTACAAAGTGCACGGCAGCAGCAGATGAAAAACAATGCTGCTATCATTCTGTGCATCGTGAGCACTCACACGGCTGGACACGGATCCCTGTTACAGCTGGTTTGGTTGTCATCAGGTCGTGTCTCTGGGTCACAGAAGTGCTCCTCCACTATCCCTATGGTCTTCTCCACACAGTGTACAATCTGCCTCTGAACACCTGCAAAAATAAGAGGTGAAAGAAACGCCTCTGATGATGAAGATGCTCCATAATCATCAAGAATTAAAAAAAAAAAAAACATATGAAAATGATGATAAAATAAAACTACTCCAATAACTGGTACCAGCTGGACGTTTTCAAGATGATTTACTGTGTTGAATCTGGAGCGATAAAGCCAAACAGGATAAAGTTGTTGTTGTTGCAGGTTGTTGTTATCAGTGAAGCACACACTTTCACTATGACAAATAACTAAGCCTAACCTCTTCATCTCTGAATCCTGCATTTTATTACATTTTCTCTGGTTGATAGTTTTTAACTCTTATTTCTTTTTTGCAGCACAGATTGTTTTTGCTGCTACTGGAAAGGTAATTATTCAGAGTTTGTCTGCGTAGGTGAACAGTTATGAGGAAGTGCTGTTCCTCTGAACTCTTCTGGCTTGGAGACCCACAGGTCAGCTCCAGCTCAAACACAGTCTACCTTTCCTTGCCAATGGCAGCTGGTCAGCATCAGAGCACACAGACCAACAAAAACACTGCCTGAGTCAGGCAAAAACAATCTGTGATCACTGTGTACAGGGGAGGCAGGACTAACATCCCTGCAGACAGCAGCGTACTGTATATTCAGTTGCATTTTAACAATGTCTAATGAATGTGTGGTGTGGATTGACTCCCACTGCGGAGAACTGTGGCATATAAACCTCTGGTCCTGTCAAAAAGATGAGAATGTGGGTGATCCACGGGCCGGGGGTTTGAGATCCCTGATTCAAGCAGACATTCATCTTCTAGACAGGACAGTGGGACAGAGGGAACAGGACAGGGCTGGACAGGGCAGGAGAGGACAGGACAGGACTATATCAGGGACTTTTTCTATTCAGTTCAGTCGTGTAAAAGGTTTTAATCTTCAAATGTTATCATTATTACCAAAGCAGCAATTCTACCTCTTCAGGGATGTGGGAGGGACTTGAGGCAATCCCAGCCATTATTGGTTGAGGGGAGGGAGGGCACCAGATGAAAATCAACCCACACAGTGTTAAGGACATGCCAACTCCAGATCTGAGGCAGCAAATTATATTAATGTTTGATAAGACGAACTACAAAAACACTGATGTCAGTGTCTACCACAAGGAGAGAAGACCATTCAACCTTCAAACATGTAGAAGATAAAGGTGTAAGATAAAGGAGATAGAACAAAGAAGATAAAAGGTAAAAGACCAAGTGTGGACTGCACGGCTCTTTCAGCTGCTCAGTCATATTTATGTTGTAGATGATGTGATCTTGTGCATTTGAAAGGTATGAGTGAAGTCTCTTGATGTGCTAGTGTGAACTAAAAGAAAAGGGAACATACAATTATCAAAAAAATACATAAAACACAGATTGTTCCAAACCAAATTCATCTGACAGGCGCCTCATTAAAGTGAAGCAAAAGGCTGACACAACAAGACACCAGCATATGATATGACAGGAAATGTAAATCTTGTTTATCACACACTGCACACTGCAGGGATTACAACTCTGAGGTGTTTGTTGCAACAAGTTTCACCTCCGTGTCTTCATCTACATCTGGACTTTTATAGATTTTAAGCTGTGACCAAACTACTTTCACCAGCTGTCAATAAATAAATCTAAAAATAAACAGTGGCGAACATAAGAGAAAACGTTCCTGTTCAGATTTTTGAACCATAATCACAACACAACTGGTTGCACTGATCCTAATATTATATTATTTTACAACATGGACAATCTATTATAAAATAATTAACATTTTATTGATCTAAGAGGTTAGTGTAAGTGTATATCTGTCAGGTTAGGCTGTAGAAAGAAAATCAATAATATTATATTATTTAGTATCAAATACCAAATATGACTGGATGACATATTGTGCATAAAAACAGTGTTTATATGAGAAAATCCACTGTTGTTTAGCAACCTGAAGGAGAGGGAAGTAGATTGAAAAGACAATTTTAATCCTGTGACAAGTGACTGAAAGCGTCTCTGACTCACATCCAGTAGGTCGTTGTGTTGTGATGCAGATTTGCTCAAACAATGATTGCTTCCAAAATGATTTACAGCCCAGCCATACAGCACCACATGCTTTTACATTCCATACGTCAATCACGGCAAGGAAATTGAGCTTTTGTCCATAAAAGATGTTGACACATCACCAAAAAAAAAAAAAAAAAAGGAACGACCAGCAGCACAATCGACTGCTGCCAGGATTTCACCTTGATTGGTTCCTACACGTACTGGGCTTCAGTCAGTAATTAGTACAATCATTAGGTTTAAGTGCCTGCGTTCAGGACATCACCGAGGACATGCTGCTCGTTCTCCTCAGGCTTATGAGACAAAAGACTGCAACAGTGAAGTGTCATAGAAAGTGACCACTTTATCAGAATGATGTGTTCGTCTGTGACCACAGCTACTGTTAAACACAAGGTTGACCAGAACATACTGGTTTACTGGTCAATTTAGTCTTAAAGATCACGGAGCTGGAGATTTATATATATATATATTAAATAAAAAGCATTTGATAAATATGCACGGCTGTTTTCTTTTTGTCTAAAATTATATATATTTCACATTATCAATAATGTATATCTTATATTTTTGTTTGATTTGCACCATGTCTTGTGTCTCAATCAACTGCTTCAACTCATGGAACCAGAAAATAAAGAGAAGTCGTTGGAGAAATGAACCTCAGAGAACCAGACCTTTGGCCCCCACGGCTGCAGTCCCCTGACCCTGCAACAACCTGACTTTACAAGAAACAAAAATAAGACATTGGTCATCGTTGGAATTCTTGGTTTCCAAACTTTTTTTTTTATATTGCAGCAGAAGGCTGCAGTTCAGTTTTGTTTTATACTTCTTCTGTCAGCCATCATCACTAAGAAACAGTTGTGGTAAAGTCTGTTTTCTCGACTCTGAAGTTCCTGTTGTTTAACTTGGCCGTGAATATTTAACACGTCTCTCTCTCTCTCTCTCTCCCTATTGTATGTTTATTTATTTATTTATTTTTGTCAAAACGTAGAGCTGGTTATTTTACTCACCTGTCCCACAGGTGACACTGCACTCACTCCATGATCCATGTTTCCAGTAGAAGGCTGACAGAGTTGAGTTCTTGTCCTGGGAGAGAGTCTGACTGACTGTGTACTCATACCTCACTCCTGGGTTACTCTCCTGAAATAGAAGCTGTAGAACACGGAGGGTCATGTGACGACATTTACTGCAGTGGGAATGGACTCATCCTTTTTGTTTGAATTGTCGACAAAACGCTGTAGTAATTGCTCATTTTTTTAAAACAACATTTTAAAGAGCTATTCTTGCCTGAATCCACAGAGGTTCAACCGTTGGCCCAGGAGAGGTCAGGTTTTCCAGGTGTCCAACCCTCAGATAGGTAAACACAGTTCCAGCAGCCTTGTACTCTCCATTCCACTGGATTGTCCAACCACCATTTAAAAAATATTTCCCGGGGTGGTCGCTTCTTAGCGCCAAAAAATTCCCAGCCTCAGCCACCTCCTCAATCCGGATCTCCCTGGCTCCCTCTGGGATCAGTCCGATATCAACATAACCTAGAAGATGGGACAGCTCAGGTGAGTCACGCTGAAGTGTAACGTCTGGTGACTAGAACTCGTTTGAGACAGTAATTAGTCGTCCCTGATTGAACACAAAAGTTGACTTGGTGAAGTTACATGTCAAACTACATGAAGACACACTCAGGCATGATTATGAAAAGATTGATGCTGAAAAAACACCACATACTGGATACAACGTCCACCAAAACCATGTTTTCAGTAACAAAGCAGATTGTGATAAAACATATCATTGATGTTTGCTTTAGAGCGGACATTTCTAATAAAAATAACCCAGAGGTAAACATCTCTCTGAACTATTAACAGAAGCCCTTTGGAAAAAGGGAGAACTTATTATTATTATTAGCTGCTCAGCAAGTCAGCAAAAGCGAGAATTGAAAACAGGCACAACTCTGAATATTTCATTTTAAAGCTTGTCTGTTAATAAGATCATGACCAGCACTCATAAAAAGGACGAGTTTTCTATTAGCAGAGTAAACGTCACATTTAAATTCAGCACAGCGTACTCCAGGAGACTGCAGCAGTAAACAAACAGCCTTCTGCTGCAGATAATACAACTCAGAGTAGAGTTGTTTCTGCATGTGTGAGGCCGATTGGTTTTCTCGCTGGACTCAGAACACTGAACACGTCATATACCAGTGTGCAGTGCTGATAATAAGGAGCGCAGAGGCAGCAGGATGGGGTCATGCAAAGAAGAACCACTACAGCAATGCACGGCACCTTTGATCACACTGGTTTTATTATTCAGCTGGCCGAGGGATCAAAAGAGTGCGCATTGCTAAAACAGATTTACTGTGGAACGCTGCAGATCAGTCATTCCCAGAGACAGGAGTGGACCCACAGATGGGTAACTCAGATTTTCTGCAAATACATTTGCATAAATACATGTATAAAAAGCTATTTTGTATTAGATTTATTTCTCAAATGTATCTAGTTGCAGCTAGAGTTCACAATGATAGTTATTAACCTCCTGGTTATGTTTTAGATTCTGTAAAAAAACCCAATAGATTTAGAGACGAATTTCTCTGCTGAATTCAAATCAGTTATGATGTTGTTCATGACGTGATTTTTTTTAAACCCTCTATTTGTTTTTAGCTAAGGCTATGTTTATTTTTACCTATTTTGGTATATATATATCATATATCATATATATATATATATATACATATATCATATATATATCATATAGTATATAATATTATATATACTTCACTGTTTGTCATTTGTCTTACATTGCCTCTATTGTCTCTGTTACATGTCTGAAAAACCATTTGTTTTTGGGGGCAAATAAAGGTAAAGATGGATTGAGTAGATGAGTTAAAGCCTCTTTTAACATTATGTATTAACTGACCTGTTTGACCTATGACCAAACACTTGTCTTTATAATCCATATTCAATAATAATTTGATCTTTAAAGGGTAGTACTCTAGGTAACAGTTTAGGGAAATAAAATGTACAAAGATCCTGTGGAAATATCAGCTAAAATAACAGTTCTATAATTATTATGTTATTAGGTCAAAGGAAACCATTCTTTATGCATTTGTACAAAACACTTTTTTCTCACTATTTGACCTATAGGCTTATGAGGTAAATTGAAGTTAGATGTAAAAGAAAAGTTCACTTATTAGGGCAAAAACATATTCAAAAGCTCCAAATAGAGATTTAATCTACCAGTGTATCTTTTTAATAGAGATGAATGTCCTTTTCCTACAATAACGTTCAGACAGTGGTTCCTAAAATGGGAGGGAATGATGGGGGTGGGGGTACTTCATGGATGGACAGCATGGGTTTTGTTTTAAGATTGTACTGATCTGGAAATGTATTTTTATTCAGTACAGGTTTTTCCTTTTTTTTATTTTTTTGGTATCACAGTGTTTTCACTTTCCAGACGTTCAGTGGACTCATGCATGTCATGGGGTTGCACAATAGTCCTATTTGCATAATGGAGGCAGGGGAGGAGGCTGCAGAAAAGCAGTGGGAACCAGGGGATTAACAAGTCTCCTGTGAACAGACCTGAATCATAATGAGTAATAAAACATATCTCACCAATTCCTTCACTCTCCTCAAATGTTTTCTTCACAGTTGTGCAGGTTGAGCCATTACCATGACACACACCGCAGCGATCCTCCACAGCGCCCGAGTCAATCACATAGTCACAGCCTATGTTCTGCAACACACACGTGTAGCTCTGATTGAGTTCTCAAGATCAATTAAAAAAGAAAAACATGACTTGTGGTCCAACTGTGGAGAGAGCTGCACTGAAACATGATTTTAACATTGTCCTACAGTTTGTATCGAGGTGTGTTTATCTTGGCTGTCGTGGTAACCAGTTTATACGGGTTCTTGTCAGAAGAAATGTCAGACAATATCATGAAGCCAAGTCTATGGCCAGTGAACACTGTCCAGACGGTGAGTGGCATTTGGCCCTGGGTGATAGGCCAGTTATCTTGGCAGATAAGAGCTTTTGCAATTTTTGTTTTAATCAACAAGTCATTTTCACAGAGAATGTCAAACGCACAATGTTCCTGTGGCAGAACGAGAAGAAGCTCATCTAATTACAAATCATGACTAAGAGAGAGAAAAATAATATTAGTGTGGAGAAACAGAGCTGAACAGAAAAACCACTGACCAGACCGTGTTTGCCTTAGAAAAACAAGTGAAGTACCTTACAGATGCCATTGATGCATAAATCCCTGCTTTTGTTGCCTTCGTAGCATGGTGTGCCATCGGTGACGGCATCCTGCATCTTTTCAGAAAAGTGTTCGTTCAGTGGACGGCAGTGCAGTTCACAAGGGCTGACTGGTGGGGGGGATAATGAGACACATGGAAAACAAAAAAATGAACAGCTGGAACGAGGATGGACATGTGCTGCGGTGGTTTTATCACTGACAAGTCCAGGAACGTCTCACCTTTATTGATGACAGATTCCCATCGGTAGAACTTGCCCTTGTACGGCAGGTTGTTGAAGTGACCACACTGGACGTCTCTGAATCTGGGTGTGTCCTGAGGACAAGGCGCCATCTTACAGATCATATACCGCCGTCGTTCTCCTAGACAATACTTTCCTCTGTGCCTAGGACTGCAGCCAGAGGACTAAGTATCAACACATCTCATTGACACATTTCATCCAAACTGTGTGACGTTACAAAAATTCGACATGCACGGTATATTCAAGATTACGTTGGGTTGTCACAGTCTCGTTGAGCGCTGCGGACACTAACACCACATGTCCTTGAACAGGCCGTCCAGTCGCTCCATGATCCCCAGCCTCCGTGTACACTCTCAGGAAAAACTCCCAGTGAGACACACTCCCCGCTGAAACACCACTGGATTAAAACATGGGTTAAAAAAAATCAATTTGCTTTTTTTATAACTCAGCTGTTTGGAAATTATGAACATCACTTGTGCAGGGGTTTCAGTCTGAACTGCATGTTTTGTATTAATAGAATCTGTAAGGATTTAAGGAAAAGTGATTATTAGGAGACTATAAAAAATTAGGGCTAAAAGTGGGATAAAAAAAGACCAATTTATTTTTTTAGTTCAATATTGCTATAAATACCTTATATTGAATCTGCAAAATATTATTTTACAGAAGGACAAACTGGTACTTTTGTGGTGTAATATAAGATGCTTTATCATCAAGCTTCTTAAGGTTATTACTATTGATTACATTGAATCAATGTAATAAAAAGACGACCGGTTCAGACCAACAGTGAAGTTGAGCCTAGATGCAGTGCTACGGGCCTAGACTGCTGAGGGAACTCCGGTAATGCATTTAGCTTTCTTTCTCACGCCTTCTGATTTATTGTGTATAAAATACAAAGTACCAAATAACTCCTGGTTGTTTTGTCTGTTTCTGGTCTTGTCAGCAGGTACCTGCATGTCTAGAACCGTAGGATTAAATCGATACATGATGCTGTTGAAACTCCCTAATTGACATTATCTTAATTTCCTCAGGACAGTTTGAACCACTGTTTGTATTGGCCTTTTTTCCAGTGAATTCAATGCACTGTCAATTCCATTGGGTTCTGTCCTGTCATGTTAACAAAACCAATCGGATGTTTTTGTGACACATTTTTTCATTTGTTTGTTTTTTTACTGTCAACAAAAGTGACTGTGTGGAAAAGGCAACATTGTGTAATAAAAGTCTCATGTCGGCCATGTTGCCACATTTTCCCTAAAACATCACTGTAAACAAAACATGTATGGTGAAAGCAGCAGTAGAAACCCTGAGAACTACGTGCCGTCTCTGTAGGAAACCAAACATGAACAGCTGTTTCATCACAGTATCAAAATACGCCCTGTCCTAGGGATATGAAGGGGTAAACATATAAAAACTGTACCTTGTTCTCACCACAGCTGGTTCCATCCGCCGCTCCATCCAGCTTTGAGTGACAGGTTGTTCCCACTGTGCACCACAGCGTGCTGCATACATTCTAACAAAGAAAAAATAAAGGGTTTTTCCGAGGTCAAGTACAAAAACTAAGAAGAAGAAGGGAACGTTTTTCACTATAAAGCCAGTGGATTAGTTAACACCTGAAATAACTGTTACCATTGAAGGTATTTACTGCATTTCACTGCCTTGTTTTTAAATGAGAAGAAGAATCACTGCTTTCAGCACGTTCCTTTATCAGGAAGTCCAAACATCCTACCACTGGCACAAACCTATTTTGTTTTCAAATTATACATTTATTTTATACATGTTTCACTGCAATGGTTGTGTTTCCCATGTCACTTGTTTTTGTCCCTGCAGAAATTAGCCCTGACTTGGAGCCAGTCAATATCAATTGATCTGAGAAGATTAGTTTATTGATATTTAAACTTCGACATGCCACAGTTCTGAACATTATGGTCTGCAGCACAGTGATAATGGTGAAGAACTCAGCAGTTCTAACCTACATGAGTATCAGTGATTCTGAGCTGGCAAAAGGGCAGAAGAAAAACACAAAAATGCATTATGGAACTCCTCAGCGACAGCTAACTGAACTAAGTGAATTAAACTTTAATAAACAAACAGACCATGCTTGGAAAAAAAAAAAAAAATCAATGAAAAAACTGAGGGAAAAAAACGTGTCAGATTTGAAACCTCCAAAGGTCAACTGTTCTGCTTATCAAGGCTGGCTAATGCATTTGCCCAGATCTTTTTTCTCCTCATTATGCTTGACATTTGTAGACGTGGGAAAACACATTGTAATTGGAGCAGAAACATTACACAACAATATGTTTTTGACGTGAAAACGATCATGGGCTTATCTTTTACCTGCTATATATAACAGTTTATGAAAACAAAATCCAAAGTTGTGCAAATTTAAATGTTTTATGTAGGAACCTGTGAAAACCCATATTGACAGAAAATATGCACAAGGACAAACCTTTCAGTTTATGTAGTAGAGTAAATATGCAAAAATAATGACTAGTACAGTTGGGAGCAAGACTGAATGGAACAGATAATTCACTCTCTTTGTGGTTTCTCAAAGAGAGAAACAGTTTAAACATCAAAAGCTTTGGATATCAAGAGTGTAAAAAAAGTAGTTCATATGAACCTCTATGGTAACTCTGTTCTCGGTTTTTGGATTGTCACGATTGTGTCATTCACGGGGCGCACGCTGCACTGGATTCACCTTTTGGACTACAACGATCACTTCCTGCCAGCAGCTTTGGATTGTCACGATTGTGTCATTCACAGCAGGTGGCATTTTACCACTTGTACCATTTTGTGGACTATGGTGAATTAAGTGAACTAACCTCTTTCACTCTGTGAACCTACGCTTCCCTGTGGCGAAGCCATAACAGTTTGAAGTGATGAACTTGCATAATGAATGTAATCAAACTAAAGGTCAGAGTTGCAGATCCTCACATTTATATTAATAGCAAAACGCTCACTTCAAGCAAACACCTTCATTTTTCACACACAGCCAACTAGACTCTCTGATGTATCTTCAGAAAAGATCACTACAGTTACCAAGTTACCAGTTACCAGTAACCTCATACTACAAATTTGCACAACCACAAACAACTAAGTCACTAAAAGTTTTTTTTTTTTTATTACAAAGCAATTAACAACACTGGACCATTTGTTACCACAGCTGATCTAAGTGATATATTTAAAACAATATTTAGACCAAATAAATCCAGTGACGACACATTACCTAACTAACTGACAGTAAACATCCTGATGTGGGCAGTAAAACAAAAACAGATGTGGCCCGTGGGCCACAATTTTGAGACCTGGGTGAACCCCAACATCATTTGTTGACCACTGGGAATGGCAGTAATGAATCAGTGAGCCTGTTGTGCCGTGCCATCACTCTTCACTACTCCTTACTGTCACTATTGTAACTGTTATTGCCGTTTCTGTAGATTACACCGCTGCCACATGTTCAATAACCAAGCAGCCAATTCACTGGTTGATGACAGGTTGATTGTGTGGAGAGAAGAGGTAATTGTTAAGGAGAAAATGTTGTTAAAGAAAAAAGAAAACATTGATGAACACCGACATTTTCATCCACAACTCTGTGTGTGTGACTCAGCTGTATCAGAGAAAGTGGGAACAGATGTCTGGCTGTGAGCGTTTGGCATAAAAAAAAAGAACCATTATAAATAGTTTTGATTGTAAATAGTTTATGTTGAGACGGACCGATTCTAAACACTCTGTTATTTTCAGTTTGACTTATACAGCTTCAGCTGTGCACTGATTCTTCAACTCCTCTTTACACCATCAGTGTCTAATTCCAGCATTAGAACCATGTTATCAGCCTGGAATCAAAACAGATTATAATAATATTAGAAACAACTGTCAGTAGCATTTCTTTTCTAAATGCGTTTCCTATAATCTAATCGCACAACCAAAGTCAACAACATCAGCCAGTTTCCCATATCTCAGAAATAAACTCAGAGCACATGTTCATAGTAATACCTCAGGTCGCCAGCCCTCAAGGGAAACACGACTCGTCTTATTTTGTAAAATAGAACTGTTTTATTATTATTATTATTTTCTGTTCATAGACAAACCAATCACTCCATTAGGACCAGCCACATTTTCTTTTGAGAGTCCGCACTACCAGATTTATTTGCAATAACAGTGTCAATGGTTTTTTTTTTGCCTCTTGTCTATCGGCCCAGTGACAGACTGATGGACAGTCCTGGGTACATCTTCTTTGTCTGTGTAAGCAGGAAACATTCTAACATTTCTGATAATGGTTCTATTCAGGTCAAATAAAAACAATCACCTCACTGTTATTACTGTCAAGGTCGAGTACACTCGTTACTCCACGTTTGGTTCAGGAACCATAATTACAAGACAGCTAACACACTATGACAGTTCAACTCCCACATTTCTGCAGGACAGGATTGTATCTCAGTTGAATATTATAGTATTGGCTGTAATTTACATTTTTTTAATTAGCACGGCTTGAATGTACTCCATCTCACTAGTTTAGAATTAAATTTTACTTTTAGCAGCTCAGCGCCCGAGGACGAATGAAATGAAAAGTAAAATTAAACTGCCACATTGAGAGATAAGCTCAAAAATTATGCTGCCACTGAGTCATTGCTTTCCCTGTGGAAACAGAGGACAGTAGCAGCTGGGTCAGACGTGATCTGGCCTTAAAATGCCTTGGAGATAATACGTTTTGACCCTAAACAACACACTACGATTCAACGCACCAAAAAATGGTGAGTAAACTGGTGTAAAGCCAGTGTGAAAACAGCTAGCTCAACACACCACATTTAGCCTTTTCTTCAATGTTGGCTCACAGCACTGTTTGCTAGAGCAGCAAGCCGAGAGCAG
The DNA here is from genome assembly GCF_000523025.1 of Cynoglossus semilaevis. Taxonomy (NCBI): domain Eukaryota; kingdom Metazoa; phylum Chordata; class Actinopteri; order Pleuronectiformes; family Cynoglossidae; genus Cynoglossus; species Cynoglossus semilaevis. The sequence goes on along the minus strand of NW_007585112.1, from coordinate 458,500 downwards.
TTGACTGTTAACTGAACATATCGTATAAAATACACCTTGACTGAAACAAATTAACTAGAAACACTAGCTTTCTCCTCCTACGTTGACCTGAAGCCAAGCTTAGCATACATCAGTCGGGGTGGGCTGTACGCTGGAGGGCTCAGCAGTTCATCTGAGGGTAACACTTAGAGACAACCAACCATTCACACTGACACTCATACTTTGTGGTCAATTAAAAGTTATGGCTGCCTAATTTACCTCTGCATTTAAAGGAACTGCAAGATCTGTTATTGTAATAGTTAGATTTAACACTGAAATAAGACATTTTAATGAGAGTATTTATGAAAAGTCGCCAGCCCACTGGTGTCATCGTAAGTCAATTCACCGTGCAGACAGACGTGAGTGGTCATGTGTGGCGCAAAAGAATTCCAGTTAATTGTATGAAATTCTTGCTGTTCATTATTTAAGGTCACAGCTGCAGAGTCCTGTGGGTTCAACATGTGTCAAGTGCCACATTGATTAGATTCCTTTATGATTAGATATTAATTTGATTGCACATTCGTATTACTGTAGCGAGCCATTAAAAAGATGCAGACCACACATGCACATTTTCCTCGAGCAGTTTATATGCAACCGTGGTGTCTGTAGAAATCCATATGAACGTGTGTAGGATTTACTAGTATCCTCAGGAAAAAAAAACAAGTGTAAGGTGTACAGATTTATAACACGCTGGTGAAAAAACACTGAACTCCTTGTCACAAGGAGTTTTATGAGGCAGCTTTAAGTTAGCGGTCAGAGGTTCTTGGCTCAAAAATGAAAAGGTCAGAAGTCTGATTTTTTTTTAGTTTCCGTTTAAGTTAAACTACAGCTGTACCATAGTCGACAGAAGGTGATAGCGGTGTAGCTACTTTTTACTTCCAGTCTGTTTTTGCATGACTTGAAAGCTTGGCGTTGTCCTTTTTGTTTATTTTGTCAGTTCGATGAACAACATCTTTTGGTTTCTTTCCTTTCCTAGCAGCAGATGATGCAGTAGACCCTGGATCCAAACCAACAACAAGACAGTTGTTTTTACTATTTTTCTTTCAGGTCAAATGAGAAGGACAGGTGAAAGGTGAGTCTGACTGAATTAACTTGGTACAGTGGACACCCTAGATATGAGGTCCCTGAGTATACACAAATATTCCATGTTAGGAGTCTGCAACTATTGCAAGATTTTGCTCCTGATATGAGAAAATATGTAGTTATGAGTGCTCAACCCAGCTCAATTTTTCCGCCATTTTAAAAAGTGGTCCAGACACTTGGGACTACTGTCGCGCTGTCTCGCTCACTGTCCCTCGCTTGGTTATTATACCCATTTTTATAACAATAATCAATAATTATAACAATATTTTATACTATCAACCAACCCCCCACCAAGCTGTTTTTGGGTTGTGGGAGGCAGTCAAAGTACCCTCAGAGAACCCCCCCCTGATCTCTTGTATGTACCTGTGTTTGCTAACATAACAAAACTAAATGTACAAATGTTTGGCATTAGTTACCGTAGGACATCTAAGGTTAAAATTAAATGTAAAAAAAAGCAGGATGAAAAGGATGAAGAGAGAGGAAGAAGAGGAAATGCACATCATACTAAGAGTAATTTAAAGATGACGATAACAAAAAACTAATACTTACATCCACATCGTTGCAGAGTCGAGACCCAGATCCGTACTGCAGTCTGCACTGATGTGTGGCAGTGTACAGGACTCCAGGAAGCACCAAGTTCAGTGACAACTTATCTTTTCCCGGAGCGTCATCAAGACAGGAACCCCAGCCACGGCTGAAAAATATATTTCAACAAAACTTTAGCCGTCGTTTTTTCTCTGTTATAAAGGGGAGCTGTTTTTGCTACATTCATGTGTAACAATAACACACACACACATACACACAGTGCTATCAAGTTGACTTACTCTCTAACAAACGATAGTACAGTCATCCCAGGGAAGTGCAGTGCATCAGCACACTTGAACCTCCTGCATCGCATTAGTGCAGTAATTTCAATTTCCAACAACTTAATTCAATATCTTTCTCAATAGCTAATTAAATATCTGACTGTGACTGTGGCACTGTTAAAAGCTGTGTAAATGAACCCTCCGGCTGATTACTAGTCAGGTCTTATTAACTATTATTAGTTAGGAAGCAGATCTTAGCATTTTATCATGTTCACATTAAAAGAGAATTGTTAAGACAATTAATAAACCACCGAGGCTACAGAAAATAATGTCCTGCAGCACAAATGATGAGTTAGAGTGATGTCACAGGATTGGCCGCTGAGAAACTAAAGACTGGACCTTGATGTAACTAAAATGTTTCTATTGTTTTTCTTCGGAATACAAGTAAAAATCCCTGGCAAGTGTCAGTCAAACGCCTGCCTTCGTTTGACTGACAGGTTACCAATAAAACGACAGTCAAGTCGCAGAATATTGACTGACAGTCCAGCAGTCATCATCAGTCATCAGTCATGTTCTAGCTGCCTCCCTCTAAACCCCCCTTTAAGTTGGAATATAATTAACAACATGCAGCACCCCTTTCTACTGGAGGAATAACACTGACTGTGACAGACCATCAACATCCTTTAGTGTGAATATAAAAAAACAACCTTGTGTGGGTTCTTACTCTTTTTGTGTTTGCGAAACGTTAAGGTCACTCGTCACCCAGAGATATTTGTAGGTAAAACAATAGATAGCATTCATTGGTTGGAAGGTTATGGTTTAATTAAAAATGTGTTGGAGAATTTTAAAAAAGTCTGGGGGTAGAATAAAAGTTAACATTCAGAAAAGCTTTGCTTCTTGTTGACCTTGAACTTTGACAGAAACAAGTTTTGGCTGATTTCAGTTCCTGCAGCTGAGACTAACTAAGCTGTACATGTAGTTTGTCAGAAACTTAAATTATGCTTAAAAAACTTCATGCAGGGTAAGTGTGTTTGATATCCTCATAAATTATAGCTGTATATATTATATTAAGGAAAACTCACCAAACAACAAGGATGATCATGTGACCACTCAGTTGGTAATATGACTAATGTGGCCACGATTATAAGGAGGTAAATGTGTCTAATGAACATTTCTTTCTTTTTCACTGCTGTCTTTTCCCGCAGGATGACAGACATTATCATTAAATTCATTGCCGTCTGTTGAATTATTTATTGTTTTATTTATTGAAATCCTCAAGAAAAATTGATTTCACCAGCGTCTGCTCCTATGGAACACCATCTCATGGTTGAATGGGTTTTTTTATTTATTTAATTGACACAAACAGCAGACATACAGTAATTAAAAATACAGAAAAAAAATGCTTGTGAGGTTGAGATGTTTTAATATAAATTTCATCATATTTCAGAAAAATTTAATTAATTAAATTATAAAAGGTGTTGAATCTAAATAAGGTAGAAATAGTAATGTATTATTTAACACTATGGCTCTGCTGACCTGCAGAGTTATCATCAATATCAACATTGATCCGACTAAATCATTTACTGATTACATGCAGTTGGACAAGGTCAGAACGAGCAGCAGTGAGATTACATTAATGTATTTTGATGGCGCTGATATTATGGAGCCAAGAACAGGTTTTTACCACGTGCCTCCAGGTGGAGTCACTGTTAATATTGCACATCACCAGGTGTGCAGATTAATTTATGGATTAGTAATCCAGTAATCCATGTTTAGTGTATTTCCTGGAAGTAAGGCTATTTGATTTGGCTGTAAACGTACTCATCAATCCAACGTCCAAACACTGTCAAGTTTTTTTTCTTAACTTCTTTCATGTCGCTGTTATTGTACCAATCCAAACTGCAGTCCCACCAGGACCCTCCACATTTGACAGCTCTCAGAAAAACAACCAACAACCAAGATGTTTTCTAAACAGGAAATACTTTATATACAGCACAAAGCTTCCTGCTCACACAGCAGCTCCATTACCATTGTGACAGCAGCAGCAGCAGCAGCAGCAGCAGCAGCAGCAGCAGCAGCAGCATTGATCTCATGGGAACTTACTAGTGTCAATAACAGTACACCTATAGACGACTGTAAAAAGTTTCATGCTGTTGGACTTAACGTTGTGAAACTGTTTTCTTAAGAATACTGGCCAAGGAGAGAAGGAATGTATTCTTAAATTCTATCCATCTATCCATCTGTTGCTCAATAGTTATTCCACTGAATTTATTTAGAATTTATCCACTTCAGTTCCTAAAATCATATATTCTCACTTCTCTTTCAAACACTGAAATAAAAATACAAATCACTGAATTGTTCCGACTCTGGCATAATTCAAAAATTTAATCTGACTTGCTGCAGTCCCTGTGCCATAACTTCATATATTCCAAAGGGGGCTCCATCTCCCACTTTGGGAACCACCATTTTAGAATATCAAAATTTAGTCAAACGCTGAAGAAAAACTTCTGAAGAAAAACTTTCAAAATACTCAGAAATATTACCAGATTTATTTTTTAAACATTCATTCGCAGTAGTATTTCTTTTTCTTCAAACGTGATGATGGCGATGACCTCACACTAACTAATGAAAGGCACCAATTAAAATGTTCTCCATGGCTGCCTTTCTATTGACGAGCAGCTAAAATGTTGCTTTCCAACCAAGAACATTTTCACCCTCAGAGTAACGTGGGCCACAGAGTTTTTAATAAAAGAGCAGGATGATTTTTGTTACGCAGGTTTCTCAAATGGTTCGTTTTTGTGGCGACTCAAAGGTGAGAGGCAGCGTCTTGGAGACAGTTTTACTGGATGAAATAATAGACCGTTTGGTGTCAGCTGCAGTGAAGCAGAAAAGACTCTTCCTAGAGTACAAGTTGTGTTTTGTTCACAAATTAGAAATAGTGCTGGTCCCTGTTAATTACCAGAAACTGTCAACAAACATTTTTTCAATGTGTGTGTTGAAGCATTCAAAAGCTCCACTCACACACACACACGCATGCACGCACGCACACACACACCAAAAGAACAAAGATTGAGGCTTGAGAGTGAAGGATACGGAGCAGAGATCACTGTCTATCTTTTGTCTATATATTGTCAGTGACCATCACTCATTACTGATGATTCATTTCACCGATAACAATGTGATCAAATGTGATGATTCTAATAGTCCTCGTTTGCTGCACATACATGTTGTGTTTCTGTTTAGTCAATGTTCTACTAATGATCAGAGTTTCTTCCCTCCACCCCCGTCTTCAGGGGTTGCAGGCTGATATTTGAGTTTTTAATCACCTGATGCCCTTTTAGTTGAAAACCTTTCCATTCCAAGAGTGTAGATTTCTACATAGTTTGTGTAGGAAAAGGAAAAAATTCTAATAAACTGATATGAGTCACGCCTTTATATGTGCTTTTTCTCTGGCTGAAGACGCCTGAAAAACATCTTCAACGTTTCCGTGAAGCACAACTGGACTCATTACAATGAGTTTACAGAGTACAAACTGTAGGAGATTAAAGCGAACTGGATTCATTATCAGAAATAGAAAAACACAAAGTAAATGTCACATTTCTATGTGTTTTATTGATATAAGCTGATGCTCTGTGACAACTCCTGTCAACAAAAGTGTCCACATTCCACCTCCATGACACCTACGGCCTGTGTAAATGTCTGAAGACAACGCAGACAACGAAGGCTTTGTCTCCTCTCAGTGAAAAAGATAAGACAGAAAATTGAGAAGGGGAAATTGCTGGCATTTGGAGACAAGAGATGGTTAGACAGATAAGGGAGTTTTTAGATCTTGAAGAAAATTATCAATCTAAATGTCTGAGGCTCACAGTGGTGGGCAGCATGGAGGCGAAAAGATAAAGTAGTTCTTAAATTTGTACCCAGACCGTACACATTAAAGTACACAGAGGAGGATGTGTGAAGGGCCCTCACACGTTAAAATGAGTTCATGTCAATTTCTGTCGTGTGATTTCTCAGTGCAAAGAAGTTTCGGTTCATTTTGGACCTGAACCACAGAATAACCAACAAAATATTATTTCCAAAAGTTTTCTAGTCATGGTGCGAGATGCTGTGCTGCCAGAAAATATGTGAAAAATATATATAACATTGTGAGTCTCTCAACTTTAACTTGTATTTTATTAGTGTTGGGACTTGAATGGATTTACTTTGATTCATGTATTACAGAAAATTGAAGCACGGTAAAAATAACTTATTTAATCTCAGTATTCTGATCTAAAATATGATGATAGTGTTTAGCTAATGTCCGTTCACCAGACCTGAGGAATGTAAGGGCTGCATCGAATGATGTCAGTGCAACAGAAGGTCTGGTGAACGTGATAGGACGGCCTTCCTGGCTTGTTGGCAGGAAGATTTTTATTTTACTTTAATGGCAGCTTGGCTTAGAGCATAGTTATGAGCAAATTATGCAACGGTCCTGCTACAGGCAAACAGTGCAGTCAGCCCAGAATAGAGCAGATGATGTGGTTCGGAGCCAAACAAGTCTTGAATATGACTGTAATAGTACTGTGACTGAATGTAACAGAAATGCACAGATAAATGTAGGAAAAAATGTATTTCAAGTTGAATTAAAACACTTGAAAAAAAATACAATTATTGGGGAATAATTACAAAGCTTCTAGACCATTCTGTACTCGTACCCGTCCAGTAACAAAACATGTCAGACTGTGTTGCTGCTGTCACACCAGGTGCATTCAGGTTTTATTTTGACTCAGTAGTGAATGTGATTTAGAATGTAGTGAAGTAGAATACTTCAATACATCGTACTAAAGAAAGTAAAGTAAATGTTTTATTGTAATTTAACATTGAATTAAGAATGTGTGAAATTAAGTACACAAAACTATTCATTTACAATAATGAGAGTAAATGTCCTTTGTTACTTTCCACCACTAAGTACAATGACTTTTGCCTTTTTATCCACCGACTGCAAGCACAGCAGAATGTAGCCCAACACCCTCAGAATGAAACCCAGACGTGACCCTCACTGTCATGGTGAGTATGCACAGGAGCCAACTCAAATACCCTTTACTTAGCCTTCAGCAATGTGACTGTGTCAGAGACGGCAAAGCCGACAAAATTTAACAGTTCGTTCATTCTCTAATGCCACTGGAGCCGGTCTCTGACGGCAGTAGATAAAGCAGGTACACCTTGAGTCTGGACACATGCCACTGTGTGGAAGTGCCAACATCAAGACAAACAGTCACTCACACTCACACTGACATCTAAGGAGAACCCCTGTCTGGATGTTGAACAGTGGGGCAGCCAGATACTCAGAAAGCAGAGCACACACTGACCTCGTCTCACCCACACACCAGGAGGAATTACTGACAAAATACTCTGTCAATGACTTTAGGAGTTACTTCTTAAATCACAGTATGCGTACTGCTTTGTCGCTATTGCCTAACTGCAGCTCGGTCTTAATATCAGTTTCACTTGTGCGCAGCTTTTTAAACACCGTCTGTGGAAGGGATCAATTGATCAATTCTAATTTCTTCTTCTTGTTTTGTGTCTCACATTTATTGTTGTCTGTTATTTTTGTCATACTTCCCTTCATTCTTTCTTTCATTAAGACCTAGTCTTTGTCTGTCTGTGTTGGATCTGCAGTTGTTGATACTTTAAAATTCAGCGTCCCAGTTTGACTAAATGATTATTCATTTTACGCACCAAGAAAACAAACTTCCATTTCACATTGTTTCATTTCTAAAATGTTTAAATATGTTAATATAATAAAAAATAGGGAAGGATGATTGGATTTTTGTAGTACGCCACAACAGTGTCAGACTCTGGCAATCACTGAAAACAGTCATGGTTGCTTATCGTTGTTGTCCAGCTGTCTGTCTCCGCTGCCTACTGTGACCAAACTCTGCAAAAAATCCTGCTTTTTAAAGCTTTGAACGTAGACTTGTCTGGTAAATGTTGTCAAGCTAAATTGACTCTATATACAATGTCAACAAATCCATTCTTTGTTATGATAAACTGCACCAAAAAAAAAAAAAAATAGAAATCCAATCCCAAGTCGAAACAATCATTAGCTTACAGAGAGAAAATACTGTATATGCACACGAGCACACACTCTCGTCTCCTTTCTAATTACAAACACAGAGACAGACAGACCAGAAGCCTTTGTGTTTCCAGCTCCCTGGGGCGTAACTGTCGGCCCACAGACCCTTTTTCTTGTGTAGTCAGGAAGCTACAATGCTGTCGAGTGGCTCGACACCCACTTAATGAATTCCAGATGCCTGTGGCTCAAAACTGGGGCAACGATTGTGAAGTATTTCAGTCATTCAACCCATCCTGTCAGAGCTTTGATACCGGCAGCCAACGTACACAAAATACTGCACACAGTACAAGACACTGTAAAAAGCTGTGTAGCAGAAAAAGAAAACTGGTAAAATTTGGTTATTTTGTGTGAAAATAACTGATATTGTTCGATTTTAATATTGAACATTTGAACACATCATTCAGATGGAACCTTAACAACAAACTTTATGAAACAGTACAGTCAGAGATCATGGTAAATACTCACTCTAGGAAGCGGGTGATGTACTGACGGCTGCAGCGAGACCACCTGGGCAGGAAGGTGCCGTACAGGAGCTGAGGAGACATGACGAACGGTCGTTTTCCAACAGGTTCACAGTCGTTTCCGTTTCCATCGTGCTGAATACCAAAGCTGTGAAATTGAGCACAACACGCAGAGCGAGCAATTAGAGTGAGTGTGGAACACTTCATTATGAATACATAATAGAGCATATAAGACAAAACACACGTTTGTAATTATGAAAATATAAAAATAAATCCTCCAGCTTGTGAGGTGAATGATGACCCCCAATAAAAAAAGGAAGAAAAAGAATTACATTTACAAAAGATATGAAAGAATAACCTCAAAGTTAAAACCTAAAGTAAAATTCTTAGGAATCATACAGTCAGAGCTAACAAATAACCACACTCCACTTAGTGATTATAGCTTCACCAAATAACTACCACATAAAAACAACCTAATAAACTTGGTTGGATATAAAGGCTAAGTTCAAGGATAATTCCCAGGCTATAAAACCACATCACTGCTCTCTGCAGCTCTGTCACATTTATCATGTTTGATAAACACCTGAAAAAAAAAACACTCATTATTCATACACCCAGCAGTACTTCACTTTATAATTATACAGAAAACCCTCGAAATCCAATATTTGAACCTTGTTTTAACCCCAACACGGTGAAGGGAGCAGTCTTTTAGTGTTTATCAATCATCCTGGGTAAGTGAGATAGGAACCAGGAGCCAGGAGCCTGTTGTGTTACAGTCAAAGAGGCAGTTTTCAGTCACTACACGTTTTAATCCTCCATGTTTGAGTTTTTATGGGTTTCAATAACACTAGTTTATTTGACAAACTGCAAATACATCCCTGGCTCTGCTGTTGATTAGGTGTGTGTGTGTGTGTGTGTTGTTCAGGTTCATCCTATGCAAAAGTGAAACTGGTCAAACAATACTGTCATTAAATCATTTACACTTTCCATGAGAGGCTGGAGGCTGTGCCATCTTCAAATATTTATCTTTTACTTCTTCACAAAGTTTTCCAAGGTCATGATAATCCCAGGAATTCAAATTATTGTGGGGAAAAAAAAGGTTAATCAAACTTCTGGATCTCTGTACAAGGTGATCATCTAATCAGTACGTCAGTCTTTCGGGGATGAAATTTTTATAACCTGCAAATAAGAAAAAGGTCGACTCACTAACTCAGAAATGTACATTCTTTGCTCTAGAATGGAATGAGTGATTATCAATGAATGGTGATGTCATCAGAATAGAGCAGGGGAAAAAACCACGATCATTAAATCGCTCCTGAGTTTGTTACACCGTCATTCAGTCAGTCTCCAGACTGAGGCAGTTTTCTTTGTTCTGAGTGGATATCGGGGCCTTCCAGAGAACAACACCACAGCATCTCTGTAGACCTTCAACATCTACGATGTCAGAGCCAACAATTAAATAAGAAAACACACGTATGTTCTTTTTTATTTTCTTTACCACAATCTCTTGAGAAACAAAGAGTTCGGACTAAAAATAAGCTGCACATGTATTAACACTGGAACACGCCCACTTGCCTAACTGACCTCTTCAACCTTGACCTTGACCTTGACGACTGAGAATCTTCATAGATATGAAGAATTTAACCTCAGCTTCTCAGGTCACACAACATACATGAACACAGGACTTCACCACACACTGTACGTACTTTAGATTATTTAACACTGCCATAACAGTAATATTACATATATATGTGTTAAACCATCACAGTCAGTGGCGTGTGCTGTTTCACAGTAGAAAATACTAGACGCCATTTATAATCTCCATTTGACCTTTTAAACTTGAAAACTGAATTAATATGAATGAAGTGAATGCTTAAACTGCAGTACACGTGTGTGTGTGTGTGACCTTACTTGTGACCCAGCTCGTGTGCTACAGTGAAGGCCAATGGGAGCCCCGTGTCCTCGCTGATGCTGCAGCTGCGGTGTGGTTGACACATCCCTGCCACATGAGACAGACCCAGAGTCTCACAGGGCATGTTGACGGCTGCACAGATATCCTTCCTTGGAAAGGCAGAGGTGGACAGTCAGTGAAGGGCATCAAAGAGAGGAAAATGACAGAGGGTTAGAAAACAGAGGAGAAGGAGGAGGAGGAGGTCGTGGGGGAGAGAATTCTGGGTGACAGTGGAGCAGCAGAAGTCGGATACACTGCAGACTATGTGTCTTAAGAATCCTGGTGCGTTTGTTATAAACATAGGAGTATTTTTTAGTAGTTTTTTAGACTCTATCTGTCCTTCAGTGATCAGATCACATGAGGACGTCTGTCTCTCTGTCAGGTCACTATCTCTCTGCTGCCACAGTTCTGCATGAAAAAACGTACAGCCTTGTGAGAAGCCATATTGATGAGTGTGTTGTCGCACATGAACATGTCCTGACAGGTGAAGTTCAATACAAATGATAAACAGAAAAAGAATGAGTCATTACCGGGTAAGTAGGACAGCGACATCATGGTGAAGTGGGTGATCGTCTCCCTTCATGTTGAGTTTCTTCTGCCACTTACAGAAACTGTTCAGGCTGTTGTCGGCGTGGTGGCTGATTTTCAGCTCATCCTGTTCTCCACAGTCACACACAAACATGCACAGATAGAGTCGTCTCTATGGGACAAACGTAGCTGCAGAACCAAAGCTGAACCTAAACACTGTAGCTGTCATTATGAACGGGTCAATCAGACCATAGTCTTTATTGTGTGTGAGACATTCTAGGCCTTTAACTGCTTCTCCATCAGCTCTACAGTCAGTGATAACGCTGGAGAGATGTCAGTTAATCATAATGTTCTGAGTTGTCAAGGTAAATAAGGCAGGATTTTCACAGCCAAGTTCATAGAAGGAAACACAGGCCAGTAAATGTTCATCATAATCTTCCCTTTGTTTTTCTTCACAGGGTTCATTTCTTACAAAACTGCCAAAAGATGCAAAAGAGGAAAAAAAAAAAACTTAGACACTTTTTAAACACCTGCTTAAACTTTTTTTTTTTTTTTTTTAAAGAAGGTTTCACTCGGTACTCAGTGACATGTCAAATGCAACACACACAGCATTTAATCAGCAGCAGCTCCAGGGTCTCTGAGGTGAAGACACCTCCTGCTTGTCTGATCCTTTTATCCAAGTGACAAAGAAGTCACATGTATTTACCTTCTACTTCACATTGAAAGTACTTATAGTATCACCTAAGGCTGGTGTGCAGAATTGTGATTCAGGTCAGGATGAGGTGAAAACAGGTAAAAAAACAATACAAATGGAAGCTGTGTGGTGGATTTCTGACTCCAATCTCCTCAATCACATACAGTTGAGAAAATGAACGCTTATTCTATAATCTTTTTCAAACAGCTGCCAGTCACTGCGTCTCTGTTCCTGCTTTAACCTTCCAGCTGTCACATTTATTTCAAAGTCGACAGAAGTTGAACCAGTTTCTCAACCTTCCATCTTTTTTTGTTGTTTTTGGTCAAACTGGATAGTTTTAATATAACGAAATGTCCGGCAACATCGTGTAGAAAGATGATGATGATGAGTTTCACCACAAACACCACAGAGAGGGCATTTTAGGTTCAACAGCTCCGTTACACCGTGTTCCACAGATCATCAGCATTGATTTGAAAGAAAAGTTCCCTCTTCAATTTGTGGCTAAATTCAGCAAAGTTAACGAACACAGACAGATATTGACTTTACCTCATCCTGCTCCAGTAGAATCAGTCGAACAACCACGATGTTAATTGCATTTCCAATACTGGCATCTGTGAACAGTCCTGCTACCTGAAAACACAACAAAGTGACTGAACACTAAACCACAGTTACTTTCCAGCCGACAGTATTCTGTGTGGGCTTGTGATGCTGAATTCAGAAAAATAAAATAAAATAAAATAAAATATTAGTACTTTGGAGAACATAACATTACATGTTGTGAATCTTATATTTTCAGAATTGTCTGCAGAGAAAGCAGCTAAATAAATGTGGTTATTTAATGTTAATTATTCCAAAGGGCATTTAACTGTAACCGTATGCAGATTTGAAGAGTTGTACTCTGCAGGTCGATGAGGAGTGGGACCCACGGGGAAAGGTTTAGCTGAAAAAGCAATACACGCAAGAAAAAAAAAAAACATTCATTTCCAAAGATGATTCCTCTTAGGAGGATCTTCTTCCATCAACACTATTGTTGTTGTTGTTGTTGTTGATGCAAAACAACTGATTGGAATTCTGCAGGAGCTGCATGTGTACCAACACTGTGACAAACACACGACACAGACTGTATTTTCATTTGAAACCCTAGTGTTTGTTTGTCTAACAGCATGGACATCTGAACATAGTCTGGGATCAGACTAATGTTTTGAAATGGTAATCAGTTTCCTATTGTGTTGCCACACATGTGGGGCGTCAGAGGGGAGGAAGGGTGAGGGGAGAGGGGTGGGCTGATTGGGGCTGTAAGGTGCAGCAAATATTAACTTGTAGAAGAAACAGATCACGAGGTCACATGACCACCAAGGCATAGGACCCACAGCCTAATGTGAGCATCAGGATCCCAGTCTAATAAATACAGCTTTGATTAGGACACACCTTCACAGTGACATGAAAAGATTGTGATGATTCCCGTGTTTGCTCTCTCTCCACATCCGTTTCTTTGGTTTTGAAATAAACCCACTCATATTTCATAGGACAGATTTGTGTCAACGTCTGTTCAAACATCTTCACAGATGCTGCATAAACTTTCCAGCCGAGGCACATCATACAGGAGCTGACGCACTCGTTCATCAAACTCTGTTTATGGTTAAAGAGTAGCTCAAAGTTGTTGCACTTTTATTCTTTTTTAAAGAACAGCAGCAGCGACTTCACTACAAAACAATCACACACACACAAGCAGCAGCCAGCGATGTTTACAACACTATTGATTTTTGTTTTCTAACCACATTCCTTAAGATGAGAAAGCATTTTCTCTTTAAGAAGAATGGGACGGTTACACTGTCTGGAAAGTACAATTACTGTTTAGATGAGTGGTTCATTTCTATTTTTCCCGTGTCTACGTTCTATATATAGAACCTCCCATGTGCCTACGATTGTTTGGGCTGCTGATCCCCTTGAGCCACACACTGTATAATTTCCCTATGAAATATCTGGTGAATTGCTACAGAATTTAATTTTCAGGAATGGGAAATGATTATAAATAGTTCAGAGGAAATACACGATCATTTATCTTTAAAAATGAGATTGTGACCTAATCTTGCGAACAGATTCGATTTTCTTTGTGACAAGATTGGCTCTGCTGCTTCTCAGATGTGTGTAAACACACTGCACCAGCAAACACAAGTGTAACGCTTTTCAGATGACAACTTCAAAACAGTGTCTGTGGCAGGACAATGGAGCAGCTGGTAGCTGAGGAAGACCATGTCATTTGTTATTCTTTCTACATGTGTGAGGTGGTTTCCCTCAGAGGACTCAATTGTTCTGTTGATAAAAGTGTTTAGATCAAAGATGGACAGTTAAAGGGTCAAATATGAGCAGCAGAGGAAGTGGGGAATAATGGCTGCTTCCTGTGTCTATTATTATCTGTTAAGTCACTTCATCTCCAAGGCTCCACATGAGTGAATTTCCTTTCCTGATATTTTGAGCCATCACAGTACTTCTACAGGCTGAAAAAGACAACATCCCCACAACACCAACGCACGACAACAATCACTGCTACAATAAAAGCATTCAGGATCAGGTGAAACTTAATCCTGTCATTTTCAGTGGCCAAGTATTTAGGGAATAAAAGAGGGGAAAACAATCTGGTTTGGAGGAGAATGACAAAAACATCTGGACAGGTATTCACTCTAGACGGTCAAAACATTCTGGAGCTCACTCTGCTTTTTCTCACTATGTTTTTCAGAGGTACGCTTTTAAAAAAACTACTGCTTTTCTTAGTGTGAAGTCGTGCTTTGGTATCTGTATTCTTAAAAATTATATATATATATATATATATATCCGTAGGAATCCTTTTTGATAAAGCATTAGCATCAGTTTAAAAGCCCTGCATTTGTTTAAACCATTGTTTTACCATAACAAACTGACATATATAACATGTTTCCTTTTTTTTAATGCATCACATATGTAACATCTGGAAGCTTTAGTTCTACGTCCTTGCACGTGACTCATTTATAATAAAGTTGTCACTTACAATTATAATCATCTGAGCCTATCAGTAAACAGTTTGTGTGATTTTTCCCGACTCATTTCAATTTAAAAAAGTCATCAAATCAAGAGATTAGTTAGAAAGATAATGACACCAGGCACAGTTGATAAAAAAGCTCACCCACCCACAGCATTTGTTTCACATTTCCGTTTGTGTTAAAATCCATTTCAGACTTAAACTAACTGATCACACACTTTCTAATTAAATTAGAGTCAAACATTTCAGGGTTCGACTTGTTTTCCTGCTGCACAACACCAGGTTCACCCTTGTTCTCGATGCTTATGCTAATGTCGGCTGATTGTCAGTCTGTGTGCAGAAGCCCGTGAACATCTGCGTGTGCTTGATCTACTTACAATGTTCATGACAGCCAGGACGTAGCCCTCCACAGCCTTACCCCCGTGGTACTCCACCATTTTGGGGTCTGCCACCACCAGTGTTTCCACCCACTTCTCTCTGCTGACTGAGCGTTGATGAATTCTTCTCCTCCTTCTCCCTTGGCGACGTTCCCAGCGCTCTCGCTGTCGCTCAGTGTCATCAATACTAACAGAATCTGGAGATGGATGAAAAGTAAACAAGAAATAAAAAAAAAAAGATGTGATTTTTACTCTTTGTACACATCTCACAGCCTCACTTTCTTGGCTTGAGGCCAAAACCAACCCATTTCTCCACTTCCTTTATTTTTCCTCTTTTCTTATCTAAATATCAAATGGACGTGGAGGACGTCCTCAGTGTCAGCCTTGATTCTCCTCCTGTTATTCTGCTTTCTATCACAGGCTGAGACGTGGTTTTTAAAGTATAAAAAGTTTCAATTTGGGTTTCAGGAAGCAGTCGATGAACCATGAAGAAAATCCACCAAAAAGTGTCCAACTCTCACAAACTAACAAACTAAACACAGAAACGTAAAGGAACAAGGAAACATGTTCATTACAAAATGCAAGACAAAACCTGATTGGACCAGAGAGGAGTAGGCAACGAGACACAGGTGTGTGTCGTTAGGTCAGGGGCAGGTGATCAAAGAGGTGAGGGACAGAGGAGAACAGGAAGTTAAGATGACTGAAACAGAACAGGATGTGATAAATGAAAATAAAACAAAAGGAGTTCATGTGAAAAAAGTGCTAACTCAGTGATATGGCACGAATGAGTGTCTAAAAAGTACCGTAGAACCATTTAAAATGAAGGACTTCAGTTATTTTTAGCATGAAGTTATCAACACTGAGTGATTCATCGACACTTCAGGGAAATGTTAATGAAAAACACAGAGCCAGTCTGTAACAATAAACCACCACTGATGTTAATGCATAATGAATTAATTTTAATACATACATTTAATTGCCGGTAATTAACGCCGACCTATTTAACAGCCAACCACTAAATGTATCGTTAGACTGTAAAAGACGGATAAAAGACGAAGGTTCCAACGACATTGACACTGAGTTCCAGGGTTCTGTGTGATGTTGATCTTTTTTTTATTTTAATCAAAGTAAGATATTAAATGAGCCGAACGAAATGTCATTGTTTTTACTGCTGCGACCTTCACAAATCAGCAGGCGGTGGTTGGTGATTTACTGTTCGTCTGCGTCGTGCTGAGCACACACACGTACTCAGATATTGCTATTAAACCTGCAGCGTTTAGTTTATTCTCTGTATCGGATGACTCTAGGTTGTTTTTTTTTTCTCTCTATTTCGAGCACAGAGCTTTTAAAAAAACATCACATGTTTGGCGTTTTTTCTCTCACTGTGCTGCAGATAAAGGCTGCGCAGCGCCACGGTGACATCATCTGATCACAGGAGAAGATGCAAATGAACTTCTATTAATAAATGTATATGTTTTTTTTCTTATATTGGCTTACTGTATGCATTATCAAACATGTTGACTGAATATGCGTGTGTCAGATACATCAGTAGCAGAGTAGTTCCAACAATCTGCACTGCATATTACCTGCATAAGGGGAACAGGATGAGTATAAATAATTAAACAAATCTATGCAATAAAAAAAATCATGCCAGCTTGAAAACAGCATCATTAAAAAAGGAGGACGTATTTGTAGGTGGCACTAGTGCTTCTTTATCACATTGACGAAAAGTTGAGTTCCTTAACATTTCTGAACTGACCATGGTTGAAGGGAGAACACCGTACTGATGTTTTACATGTTCTGTTCTGCTTCAAACTCAAAGGAAGAAACAACATGGATACATTAACAACCATGGCCTTGTAAGAAATCAGCCACTGGAATTTCCAAGTAGGAACGCAGTGGGATTCCTTTTGAAACATCTTTTTGAAGGATTACACTTAAGCACCGTAAAAAGGTGGAGGTCTGTGCTGGTGCATGAGGCTCACAATAATGAATCACCAGTGATAGTGAAGAAGGTACTGTATCTGTGATCAGCTCTGGGAGGAAGATGATGTGTGGTTTTTTTTTTTTTTTTACATTTTGAGAATATCAAACTATATCAAATAACTCACAGCTGATGTTGTGAGCAGCTCATAATCCTGGAACCAACACTGGTCCAGTTGTGTTACTCTCTATTTCCAACACGCCTAGTTCCAATACTGGGCGTGTGTGTGTGTGTGTGTGATTTACTTTTGATGCCACAGGTTCCTCTGGGAGCTGGTTTCCCTGAGACTTGCCGAGTGCCTGGAGGAGATGTGTGGCGTTTATAGATGGCATGGGCCTGTGGGGTTGAGCTCTCGCCACTTGACTCCTCCAGGGGCTGAATGAAGAACTCTTCTTCAGACAACTTGAACAGTCCTGTCTGAAGACAAAGACAACAACAGAGCAGGTAAAAAAAAAAATCTATTTCGGCCGTGTCGGCTCTGAGGAGAGGCAGATGAATTTGTCTCGATGATGTCTACTGAAATGTTTTGGTGGAATAAACCGAAGGACTGAGCACAGATGGATTCTTCAAATACCTGTTTAACAGCCAGGCTGGTTGTTAATGAGTCACTTTGTGCTGCAGTACAACAGGTTAGCAGTGAGAAGGACAACAAACTCTGGTCCAACTGGCAGGAAGTGGAGGGTTCAACATTCAATCTGGAGTTTGTCACTAACGTTTCATACTTCAATGTTAATATTCAGACACATGATTCATTGTACGTCCTCACTGACTGTCTCCCCTCTGTTGTTTCAGACGACGGCCCACTTCAAGTACCTCTGCTATTCACGTAATGTAGCTCGTGTTTATTTAGTGCTGTGCTAAATGAGCAGCTGTGCTTAGCTGTTGGTATGTAAATGACAGTGGACAGATCTTTGCACTGGTAGGAGTACTGTAGTACATACGGCTGGAGATACCCATGGTGCAAGGTAGCATTCTTATTATGGTCCCCTCGTAGTACACACAAAAATACACTTTGTTGTTGAACCTGGCATCTAAGAAGTAGGAAGACAATTCAGAGAAGCATATATGTGTACCAACACCCCGACAAAGTCAGTATCACAGTAAAATACAGCTGAATCCTTGACATGTGATGCAGTTGTTAAATGAATGCCGAACTTAAGCGTTTGTCTCTTTGTAGGAAAGACTGGGTGGAACATGTGACTTTAAAGACTTTAAAGCTCTCTGTTTTACACAAGTTATCTGTTCACATCTGAGTTTTGCAAAGCTCACAGTAAACATGTGCATTTTTACTGTAGACAGACTTTGGCAAAAACAGAGCGAGAACAAGAAATGAACAGACGAGTGAAGCGACATAATGACCACAGATGTTTCCAATGACATCCACTTCACTGTTCTGCTCTGCAGCACCAGCTCCTCAGTACTGTAAAACACTGAGCAGGCCCAGCTGAATCTTCAGAGTTAGTCCAGAGGCTTCACAGATGCTGAGGTACAGATGGCAGGAGCTCACTCTGCTGCTCATCTGGAGACTTTCAATAGTGGCATTGAATAAGGTGACACATGCACTCAGCTCCAACCTCACCAAATGGAGCTGGAAATTGCAGTTGCTAGACCAGGTTTGATTTGTGTGATGCTTGCCCTACGGTGCAGAGCAGAAAAGCATCACTTCAGGTAAATTAAATGTCGGCGTAAAATGTCATCAGACCTCTTTATGAAACAGGTACAGTCTGTTATGCACGTAAAAGTTGAAAAGAGCTAATGCCTGTTATAAAAGGTGTGTGGTGCACAGACGGGAAGAGGAAATGACAGAGGACTGAGACTCAAACGCTGAGCTGTCACCATAGTTCTACACCACAGCTCTGCTACAGATCATCACACTTCAACAATCAATCACAAAGACTTGAATCCAATCAACAGCACAGAGCACTTCTCAACAAGAGGAACCATTACCTACCAATGGTCTCTCTTTTAATTTGTCACCTTATCAGTGACACCTGGAATTAAATGTCAACGCTTTTTGACAAGTTTGAATATACTAAAACCAAAGAATAAAAAACTAACAGTATTGATTAGAGTGAGGCTGAAGTCATCGTTCCAATACGATGAGGCTGTTGTATGCACACAGTCGGTTCAGCTTTGACAGAGTTAGGCTGCTGAGCAGATGTAGATTTACTTCAGAAGACAGAATTAACCACGTCACAGTTTAAATCCTCTCAAACGGAGACACATCAGCAGCACTCCCTCCTACATCTCAGGTTAAAACAGCAACTGTATAAAAACTTTAGTTATGTTGCTACAGTAAGACTAAGACTTTTAATACATTTTAATTATTTATTATTTGACAAGGAATGATGCATACTGACTAACATCGACACGTAAATATGGAAGAATGATTTCCATCCATCCGTACCTCTGTCTTACTTTTTAACCTCTGCTCTGGTCACAGATTCATCCTTTCACCATCACAGATGCAGCTTTTTTTCATAGGTACTTGTCTTGACGGTCTGTTTCATTTTCAATAAGTGACATGACAACAACTGAAGAGACGGTCTGTTTCATTTTCAATAAGTGAACTTTTTCTTCCCACAGAAGGTCAAACATGACAACAACTGAAGGCTGAATGTCCTTTGGTCCATGTCAGATCATTTTAAGCTGTATTTTTACTTCACTGTCTTAGAGCCAGTCCTGACAGAGGTGACTTGTTAGAAATTAATCTGCCAATTTTCAAACTTTCTCAACACTTCTTTACGACCCTTAACCCTTTGTTCAATTCAAAATGTTAATTTCTCAGTTCTAATTGCGTGAATATTCTAATGACGACTGATCTACTGCCTACAAATACAGTGGGATGTGCCGTCCCGAGCCCCATGGACACATTAATGACTTTGTCTGAAAAGTGCAGCTTCGAAAAGAAAATGAATCTCATTATGTCAAGGATCCTTGAATGTAATGGCGGAGCTAACTGCAGTAACGAGAAGTAATAGACTGTAATTTTGGCACATTATTTCAAGCAGCTTGGGTTTCCATTTAGGATATGAAACCTGTAAGACAGCCAGAGGGTCGGGAAAAAAATATCTCTGAATTAGACATCCAGGAGTACAAACTGACACTATTGTCCCATCACATCAATAAAAATAAGGAGCTGATAAATGAAAATACTACAGACAAAAGAGCTTGATTCCTAAATTACTGAGGTACTTTGTAGGTACTATTTTACCACATATTCCAAATATTTAGACACCTTTGGTGAAGGATGGGGTTACTGTACTAGTTTTTCTCCAGAATAATCATATAGTAACACAACCAAAATATATATGAATCAGAACCAGAGGGTTTTTACTTTTTACTCAATGGGACCAGGTTTTTATTTCTCACGTGGAATGACTTAAAACATAATCAGTTTTACCAGTAACTCACGAAAATAATGACACTGAATCAGATACCAAGCATTTCTCCTCCATCAATATGTCAAGTTATCTTATCAACCAAAGACCTCCAGCCAGCTTTTAGTCACACGCATCATTAATCCTTTTCACAACTTGTTTGCGTGGAATGCATTTTTATCTGAATTTGTAATCCTAAGAGCAAATCTCTGACACCACACAAGTCAGACTGAGGACTGAGGCTGGCACCTCGTATCTGCAGAAAAGATGAGATCATGGGAGCGATGCTTTTTAAAGTCCAACAGTGACTTTGTTGGTTTTATTGTGTTGCATGTGTTTATCAGTTTATTTGAATGTAAATGTATGTAAACATGTCAGACCTGGAGCCATATAGTGGAGTAGTGTTGTTGCCCAGTGCTATCCCTACTGGGGTAATTAACATCACAGAGGAAGAATTCACAATTTCTCTCCATACAGTAGAACATCTTGTCCACCACAGTTCCCCATAGTCCAGCAGACAAGACTAACCATAGGTGTGTGTGTGTGTGTGTTTGTTCGTGTGTGTGGCCCTGTGATTGACTGATGACCTGTCCAGAGTGTATCCTGCCTTCAGCCAGATGTAAGGTGCGATATGCTGCTTGATCTGTCATGGGATAAAGCAGTAGATGAAGATGAATGGATGACGACCGTCCAGTTTAAAGGAGATCTTGAGGCCAGACCCACAGACGGAGAGAAGGTTCTGAAGGTCACGTCACTCCATGCTGGATTTTTGTCGTTTGCCCCCAGAATATTATTAAAGGGCAGTTCAAATTTGCAGAGTGTTACAGTAGTTTGACTGATCTGGTTCTGGAGGAGGTTTGATAATAATAGACAGGATAAAAGGGACTTTTTGCATGAGCTTTGAGCCCCATGTCATTCTGTAAATGGATCAGTACTCCACTTAGTGCTTTTTCAAGAGGACAACGGAACAGACCTGTGATTTTACAAACATTGTTGGACTTAAATCAGTCCAAGGAAGAGTGGTGTCTCTGTTAGACCACTGTGTTCTGCTGGGAGAGCTGAGCTGAGGGGGGTGTCAGGTCGTCTGCTTCCTCTAGCTGCTGCAAAACAGATTACCTGTCAGAATAACAGACAGTCTCAGACACACCTGTAATTTGGACAGACTGATATCTAAATGCCCCTCTGGTTGTTGGGTATATTTGAGGTCAGATCATCTATTCTCAGACACTGTGACACTCACTCACCATTGCCTCTGCTTCACCTAGTTCTATAAATGCCATTCTGGTGCTGATTTTAGTGGAGGTTCATCATTATTTTCCCAATGAGTAGTATTAGTAGAATTTAACTCACAATTCCCTTTTGGCTATACGAGCTAAGAATATCTATTTGTATATGAAGTCAAACCTATATTTTGTACATTATATTCTTCACCAGATAACAACCGTCCTGTGGTCCTGTGATCTTGCTGTTGAACAGTCAGTGTTTATGGACTTGTCAGACTTATTGTTATGTTTTTCACTCATTAAAATGAGATACATTCCAAACATGGAAATAGATGCGGCGACACCTGGGGCTCTGTTGCTCCTTAATCCACTATGATGTTTAATCATAATGAGTGGTTGCACCTTAGGGCACGCAATACTATACAGCAATTACCTATTAATTGTTTAAAGCAATAAAGTTGCACTGAAGTGCAACCATTATGTAGATTTACCTGCGTTTAACTACAGCTTGTCAAAACAATAGGTTAAGACAGCAGTCTTTGAGGAACGTCAGGAAAAATATTCCCTTCTGGAAACAAAACCTCCCTCTGTAATGGACTCTGGCCTTTCTTACTTTGCCCTTTAGCCTTTGAACTTACACAAAAATAGAATACGATAAACATAATAAAAAAGAAAACTATTACTAAACTAATATGGTCACAAAGACAAACAGTTTCCACTCACCAGTCCATCACATGTACTTATGGCTGCGTTTCCTTTCACAGCAGCACCATCTCGCACTTCACCAAAGAAGTGGCACCGGGAGAATGTAGGAGGGCGGATCTGGGAGCCCTTCAGGCCGCCATACCTCCTCTCTGTCAGGAAGCCTGGGGCCAACAGGTGTGAGTTGAGGGTGAGGTTAAAGTTCAGTCTGTGGCCGTCGTGCCAGAGCTGGTAGAAGACTTGATCCGAGTCCACTCTTCCTTCTGAGGTTTCCCTGCGCTGCACTCGGCGAGCATGATGCGACAGGAAGTTGGACAGGAAGTGACCTCTGGCATCCACTCTAATGGGGTGAACCACTTTATAGGAAGGCAGATCCTGCAGTAATCCCTCTGCCAAAGCCACCGTGGGAGGGACAGAGAAGGAGAAAGGTTATTAAATCATGGGAAAGGAGAGGGTAATTGAAAAATTACGTGGTTTCAAAGCTGTAAACAAACTGAGGAAGTGATAAACAAACCCAGATGGGTGTCTCATCTGTCTTTATCATGTTTGAATACGACTGCAGTGGATATAGAGGCTGTGAGAGGAGCATTACTTAGAACAGGACTGTTAGACTGTCTAGTGACCTGTCTTCACTCTGCTCTGAAGTGCAGCACATGTGTGATAAGGTCACTGAAACTCATTCTCCTGATAAAAATAACACCATCTAATTTCCTACCACCTGGAGAGGCAGAAGCAGCTGCAAGGAAGGCAAGGTGAGGAACATATGTACCCTGTGACCATAGGTAATGCCTGTGTTTACTTCATTTTCAGATTCCGTTTCCCTTCTATTTTTGCTATATATTTCAAAAAGATTATGTTCCCAGTGATGTGCTCATTACTAAACTTTAAATGAATACCTGATAGCATCTCTTAGCATCTGAACTAACCTCTGGTAAGTTTGCAAAAGTCTTTATTTAAGACACATGAAAACACATAACATCAAAACTAAAAGTAAATACAAGCCACTCAGAGGTATTGATCACACAATTAAAAATGTTAAAGTCCTAATAATTCTATCTATCTATCTACCCAACTAAATGGTCCACATGCAATGTTCTGTACATTGTGATTTCCACACGTGGCCTTTGTAGAAAATGACAGGTACACACACACACACACACACACACCATTTATCACACCATCATTGGCCCATTCAGAAAGAATAATCAGAGTGTAAACAATACATACAATACAAGAGTACATCCAGGTATCTGCACTAATACTTTCACACTACAAATACAATGTGTTTCAAATGTCTGGCCTACATGAAGACAACACAAACATGTTTGCTATGTTAACCTTGTAGAAAGACATTTAAGATGCATTCAAGGCTACGCCATCATGAGCAGCGCAGGGTGGTGAAGAATCCCAGGAGAATCGACTTCAGAATTCAGAGAAAAAAGTGATGAAGAAATAAAATGATTGCATTTAATCACTTCATAATAACTATTATGGGGAATTTCATACTTCAAACCAGCCCGACATTGCTGTCATTTGATTCATTACATCGTTGTCATCAGTCCCAGACCATGTTCATCATTATATGTATTTGATTAAGAAGTGAATCCAGATGGAAATGTACAGTGTCCCTCGGGAGGTAGGTCTGTCCGTTATCTGTAAAATTATTCTCTATTCATTAATTACAAATACATAAAGGGATAGATAAAGAAATCGGAAGCTTCATTCTGGTGTTTTTTTTTTTGTTTGTTTTTTGGCAGCTTTTCCCTGTAGGTTTAAATGTTCTTGTTTGCCATAAAAAAGAAAATTACAGTAAGAATAATCTAATTGAATAGAGTAGCACCAAAAAATTATCATCATAAAGGCAACAAGCACAATAAAAGAAATCTGACAAAGTTCCTGCAACTTTGTGAGTATAATGTGAACAAGGGTTTTGAACCATCTACGGTTATAAGTGGCAGCTGGGAGGCTGTAAAGCTGACGGTGTGTGTTCGAGAACACAATGTCTGAAGGTGAATTAACGATTGTTTTCATATGTTCAAATACAAAATCTGAACGTCTTATGCCAACGTTTGTCACCGACTTCTGTTGAAACACTCTTCCCTTGCGGTTCATTCTGGTCCATTGTGCTGCGAGCACTAACTGAAGAAGAACCTCTGACTGAGAGCATCCACTCCCCCAAACCTTCAGCTTCAAAGACACACGGCCTTCAAACACCATTCATCCGCAATCCATTCTTCTCCTGCTTTGAGGGACACATCACCTACTTCTGTAGCCTGCTAAAATACAAACCACACTCTGCATCGACTGATGGGCTGAGAGTGCAGAAAGAGATGACTTCTGAGGACAACCTTCAAGGCCAGATTAAAACTCTAATTTCCACTGAGCTTGACCTCTAATTCACTTTGTGATGCAGCCTTATTATGAGAACCTATTCCCATCATGTTACGCCATCTGCCCACGGCTGCTGAGCTCAGAGGTCAGTGTAGGCCACAGAACAGCAGCAGCAAACAAAACTTGTCAGCTACGTACTGCTCAAAGGCTCTTAAGGGAGGGCAAATATGGCTTCAGTCTGTAGTGATTCACCCGAACAAGCAAAGCCTCAGGACCAATTAGTTTGAGTCACACATAATCAGTCACCTGTCGCCACAGTAGAGTCAGCTGGTCTAATTTACACTGTCTTGATTTGGTCAATGCGATAGGAAAACAATAATTTATTCATACATGTATGTATGTTTGGAACATTTGCACGATTAGTGTAAAAATTCCCAGAAATACTCTGGTTTGTGGAATATTTCTTCAGGAGTGGAACTAGTCTCTGAACTTTCTCTTGGTTTTCAACATTATCGAAGACAGAATTCACAATCCTATTTAGTGGAAAAAGCCAAACGTGACATGATCCGCTCTGAAACAGATGAATGAGCTTCTGCTCACTCATTCGTCTCTGCTTTTATCTTGCCTTTCAAAGGAGTGACGTTAAGGAAGTTGACTGATGTCCCTGCCTCAGCCATGCCTCTTCAACAGACAACCAAAGATGTCCAGACCATATAAAAAACAACCAGGCCACAGTGACTCAGAAAGAGATAGGGAGACGGGGAAGACAGAGAGAGAAAGAAAGAAAAAACTGCTGCAATGAAACTGTTCACAGCTCCACACACAGGGCCGGCTTCTTTGTTCTAGTTCTATTAAAGTCACCTCTGTGATCTTTGCTGAGTTGGCAAATTCAGATCTATTGAAATGAAGAATTAAAGACCACATTTGGATGGGTTTCACTCTGCTTTATTCTGTCTATGGATTGTTTGATGGTTTATTCAACCCTACAGACACTGGTTTACACAATGTTAACTTTCACCATTGTTCATCAGTTGCTTTGCTTTTGTTCTTTGCTTTGGTCTTTGAACTATGCTTTGCTTTTGTTCTTTGCTTTGGTCCTATGCTATCTGTCCTATGCTGCTGTGGCACTGAACCATCCATGCATCCATCCATCCATCCATGTCCATCAATAAAAATCTTCCATCCTGTCGCTAGAGTGTGTGTGAACACGACAACCACATAAATCGTTGCTGTGACATTTTATAGATCAACAGTAATTGGTAATGTTTACACGTCTGAACTTCTACCAACAACAACAACAACAATAGTAGTAGTTGTCGTAGACATTACGGTCCGTTTTCGTGTTGACTAACCTGATCCATGTGATGATCCTAACGTTGTGCAGCTTCTCAGCAGGGTCAAAAGTGCGATGCCAAGGAGAAGAGGACTCACTCCAGGTCCAACCGCGTGACGCCCGCAGTTCAAACGGGTCATTTTGTCAGGACGTTGTTTTGAACCTGAAACTCATCTAATGTTTTTGGCCAGGAGAGTGTCTACAGACAACTTAAACCATTCCCATCTGGGCTAAGGGCGCACGCCTGGCTCTGCTACGATAATGAACACAAACTGTGACACTGCCCAACAGCAAACATCCTCAGTTCAGGCCCGAACCACCGTGCGCTACCACGGCGCGTCTTTGTTGCATTCTCTGGTCTTTTCAGTGGACTCGTTCATATGTCAGTAGTGAGGTCTGATAAGGGGTGTCGGTCCGGTCTGCCCCCCATCTGTCTGCAGCCGAGCGCCAGTGACAGCTTCAAAACTTTCCTCTGCAAACTTTCGCAGAACCACCCCCACAGATGGGTGGACTTAAGACAATGGAGCGTCTTCCAGGAGGACTGGATGCTTAAAGGGGAATGATCCTCTGAGAAATTGGATACAGTGACGCGATCCGGTTCAGGGATGTTCCCACAACTGAGGTCGATCGGGTCCTCCGTGGGTCAGTTGAGGACCACTTTAAATGCTGACGTATTTTTATGGTCATTGTTGAAGGGTGACCCGGGTCAAACGTGGAAACCTAACATCAGCTGACTCCAACGTTTGTTTTCAGCCACTACTACAAACTTGTCGCAACACTTCATTCTCTTGTGAATTTATATTTTGTCCCACAACAGTCAGTGGAGACAGTGTTCGAGCAGAAAATACATAAAAGAACGGCAATGTTATGGGAATCTGTCACCGAACTCCGAAACAGTGTGATGACGTTCGCTTTGCATTCTGTTCTATTTCTGTCAAGAAATAAATTGGATGGAATAGAGGTGCACTGAAGCACCGTGGACCATTTGGAAAAGTCATAAAAACCATCAAAAGGCTCCACTTTATTGTTGGCTTGTAGTTGAACAATTAGTGCCCTCTAGCGGAGAAGGATTTGCGTTGCGGGTTTAGTTACAACCTTTTTTTTTTTTGCTGTTTGGGCTGTTTGTACATATCCGTTTTGTATCACTTTTAAATTAATATTTTTCTCATTTTTATATTTAGTTGTTTTTAGTTTTGTGATGCAAGAAATATGTTAGTCCTGCCCTGGCCATTATACATATATGTACATCCACCATGGTAATCACCATGATCTGTGGTTATTAACAGCAACACCATCATCACCTTCATCATCATCATCATCATCATGCCACCTACAGTGGTCATAGTACTGTATTGACCTGAGGCATCTTACTAATGAACGTGTTTGTTTGAAATTTACTTTCCTTTGAATAAAATATGCGGGGATCAGCTGGACAAGTAATCCAGTCACTCTAAATAAATGTAATAACGCGTTAATTCCTGGTCATTTCAAATCACTATTAAATCACATTCCATCTTTTTTTCTGAAGGGTTTTTCTCAACGAATTCAATAAATTACGCACGTCCCAGTGCGTAACCGCATGGATAACATGACCCGCAGTGAAAAAGAAATATAGTGTTCTGATTATTAATTTAAAAACGAGGCATGTCAGCGTGGGATCCTGGTTAATTACTGTGATTGACGTGTCAGTACCTCCGTAATGACTCGTTGGACCAATCGTGGCTCAGCAGAGCCAACAGCACCTGCATAAAAGCAGACCGCAGGTCAGCTGCCATTCAGAGGGAAGGTGATAAACATGTAAAGCCACAGATGTGACAGGTGTTAGAAGATGACACTTTTACGCACAAGAGACTTGCCTGATGGTTTGTTGAGCATAATTGCGAAGAAGAAGAAGAAATCTGCGCTGAACCGAGGTCCTTAACTTTCCACCATGGATGACATGTACAACTACAGCGGAGCGCAGAACTCGAGTTACGGTGGAGATGACAGATTTAAGTTCGAAGACATCGACGTGAGCGCAGATGGCACGCCTATCCTCAGGATACTTATATCGGTGGTGTACTCTGTGGTGTGCGCAATGGGCTTGGTGGGTAACCTGCTGGTCTTTTTCCTCATGAGGTTACGCCAAGGTCGGAAGAGGTCCACCATCAACGTCTTCATCATCAACCTGGCAGTGACAGACTTCCAGTTCGTGCTCACTCTGCCCTTCTGGGCTGTGGACACCGCGCTCGACTTCAGCTGGCCGTTTGGAGACGCCATGTGCAGAATCATCCTGTCCATCACCGTGATGAACATGTACGCCAGCGTGTTTTTTCTCACGGCCATGAGTGTCACACGCTACTGGTCAGTGGCCACTGCCCTGAAGAAGAAGACCTACAGGAGGTCGCGGTGCGTAAAGTGGGTGTGCGCGGTGCTGTGGGTGGCCGCGACCCTGGCCACGGCGCCGACCGCTGTCTTCTCCACTGTGACCGAGGTGGCGGGAGAAAAACTCTGCCTCCTCAGGTTCCCAGAAGGATACGACTGGCTGGCTCTCTATCACATCCAGAAGATACTGATAGCCTTCATCATCCCCATGCTCATCGTCAGCGTTAACTACCTGATGCTGCTGCGCTTCGTCCGACAGCGCAGCATGGGCAACAGCAGCAACAGAGCTCGGAGATCCAAAGTCACCAAATCTGTGGCTATAGTGGTTTTATCCTTCTTCTGCTGCTGGATGCCCAACCACGCCATCACCTTCTGGGGTGTTTTGGTCAAGTTTAGCGCAGTCAACTGGGATAAGACGTATTACTTGGTGCACACGTACGTGTTCCCGGTCACCGTGTGCTTGGCGCACGCCAACAGCTGCTTGAACCCGGTGCTGTACTGTCTGATGAGGCCGGAGATCAGGAAGATGCTGCGGGCTCTGTTTCGGAGAAGCCCCACTCCATCCACCAGCAGGGGGTGTGCGACTCGTTCCTGCACTCAGGGCGAAACACCTGGAGTCGTCCCTCTGCAGATCATGGACAACGCAGAGCTCGGACTCTCCATCATTGACCGAAAAGGTCTATCTGCTTCTAAAGTGACACCCCAGAGAAACCAGACCTGACTCTGCTGGAGCCGTCCTTGGCTCGGGTTGCTCCGTGTGTGTAGCTCGAGACATTCATTTCAGATTGATATGTTTGTCATTTTTGCAAAGACAAATCCTTAACCAATCCGTTTCTTTCTTGGAGATATTTCTTTATGAACTGATCAGCAACTTTAAGATGGTTATTGTGTCTGTGATCAGCAACAAAGGATTGAAATGTATTATTTATGAGAAAAAAAAAAACTTGTGAAGATCATGCAGATTAAAGTCATACGTGTGCAGAGTTTTCTGGTCATGTCTACATGTAAATAAATGGCATTTCCACCACTGTTGATGTGTGAATGATTTATTGTAAAACAGCAAATGTGTTTATTGAGCTTTTGATAACTGCTGTCCCTAAATCAACTGAGCCAGCAATTGTGGTCAGTTTTATTTTAATTCATATCTGAGCTAATTGTCACCCAGGCAACAGATGGAATATTTATATTTTTCATAATACTGAAATTCACAGTACTGGTTATGGGTTAATTCTCTCTCACTTTCTCTTTTTCTCTTTCGCTCTAA
>NW_007585112.1:391044-428839 GCF_000523025.1 Cynoglossus semilaevis | reverse complement strand
TCTCATTCTCTCTCTCTTCTGAAAGCATCACCACTAAAACCAAGCAGTGATGTGTTGCCTGTTTCATACATCTAGATTGAAAACAGCCTGAATTCTGCTGGTTTTTATCATCTGTTTATTATCGATTATTACTGTCTGTCATGTCCAATCCATTTAAGTAAGAGAGTGGAGTCAGCATGAAGGACTGCTGGGTCTGAAGATGGACAAGTCAACAAAATTAGACATAAGTGTGATTGTCCTTCCATCTCATCACAATCAGTATCTGAAGAGCAGAGGGAGGAAACACAGAGGAAAAGGTGAAGACAGATCATATTATGCACAGATGAGGCTGCAGACTGAAAATGAATTCTCTTCCTGGGCAACCTGTACCTCTGTAATGCTGAAATCACATTCAACAGCCTGTATCAGGTGCCACAGGGGAAAGGTTAATCTGCTGAGGTCCCAGCTGCCGCTCAGTCCTACAGTACATCCGACTGTGTCCTCTGGTGGTGGAACAGAGAGAGGACAGAGGGAGTCTTTGGCTGCAGGGAGTTAGGACAGCTGCCAGCTTTGTCTTCTTGTCTCTTTGTCTTCAGGGATGTCCTTGTTTTGTTTGGTCTGGCCACAAGGCTGAAGGGATGACTAAAACTGCACTGCAATCATTGCTCATGGGTTATGTATGCAATCTCCTGGATGAATTTCACAATGTCTCTGATAAGAATCTGAATATAAAAGGACCAAAGAATGAGAATTGGGAGCGACCCACCCCTCTCCGTGATGAGTGGTTTTGAAGAGCATCAGAAACTGCAGTGTGGAAGAATGAATGAAAGACTAAAGTAAACTGCACATTATTTCAGGAATCGTTTCAGTCACTTTGCTTTTTTAAAATGTCATACCATTTCATCAGTGCAACCACATGTTGCCAGAGAAAGAAGCAGCCATCTCTCCAAACAGCCCTCAAAATAAACCCACCTACTGAGGCCCTAATGATGATGGACAGAGCTGATTTATACAAATCAGTGCCAAGTCTGTGTTCCTTGTTTATCCTCCATATTTTACTGCCACTGTTAAGACTATTATCATTTTGGTTTTAAGTCATGACAAACTTTAAAAGTGTCAAAAATGCATCAGGGTATCAAAAAGTGAATAAGCAGAAAATCCTAGTTTAGTTTGATTAACACGTGTAATTTATAACTAATTAAAAAAAGACCCCAGATCAAATACCTCTATAATAGCACCTACAGCACATCCTCCCCCACGCTGTATTAATTGGCGTCTTATGTTGCTATGTTTTTCTTTGGTCAGCTTTAATCTGTAATTGGATTTGTTCCTACTTGTTTTGTTACCATACTGAGGCTTATTGCATTTGCTCTAGAATGTCTCCACGTGCCTCGGGGATTAATATGTTTTCACCGTAACATTGTCAGTGACAGATGGCCCAGAAAACACATCAATGTGGTTCATTATTCCCTGACTCTAAACTCACATAGAAAACAGTTCGAAATATTTCACTTCTTCCAATTTGTCCTCACAATGGATTTTGCAGATGTCATTAAAGTCGCCACAACAGCAGCTGCTGATGTTAAACTGATTTCAAACAGCAGGGACCGGAAGTGTCACTGTCTGTGATTAGTCTAGACTTTAGTGCTAAAATACTGCAAAGTAAAATATTAGCATAAATAAAAGTGATTTTCCTTTGAACAAAGGTACCCCAGAATAATGGCTGTGTGAAAACGGCCATAGCAAACAAACAAACAAAAATAAGAGTACAACAATAAGAGTAAAACATTTCCATACAAAAATGTTCTTTCACTCTGTTTGCTGTCATTAAGGGTATTAAAATGTTTTTATTTGGTGGGGGGAAAATCCCACATCTATCCCTTGTCATTACAGCTAAACAGTTTACCACAGTCAACTGTTTGAGCTCTAATTTGCTCATTCCTAATCTTGTTCATTCTTCATTTGCTTTTTAGTCCAATTAGTGCCACATTCTCTAAACTCCATGGCAGGTCTCACTACCACCAACCATTCTGCCTTTCCTTTTGTCAATCTGAGCCTCTGACACTCATCTCCACCCACTGCAGTCTGTCTATCGCATTCTTTTGGATGGATGATCCAGGTACCTGCAGCCGTTCACCTTTACATCCTCTGCTCCTCACATCTTTAGCTTCTGACCTCCTGACTTTCACCCATCGTCCACTAAAGTCACCCCCCCCCCACCCCGGTGTTTTCCACCTGCTCTCTTCTCTCCACAGCCCTGACCAACTGTAATAACTATATATCTTTGCAGCTCTCCAGACAATGGTAATGAAACAATGTGTTTTCCCTCTTGTGCAAGAACGACGTATAAAAGACGTGTTCAAAATATTTTATTTGTTTGGCATCTCACATTTTCTAATACCTCCTCAAAACCTAACTGACATCCATCTGTAATGCTGTCATTGATTTAATTTACTCTTACAGCAAAAAACTACAATGCACTCCAATCTGAGGCACTTTCCGTAATATGATCAATACAAATATTACAATTGTAACTCACTAATTATTTAGAAAAGCAGTACTTCATGCACACCCTTTGCGCTGATGCAGTGCATTGTAGAAGGTATACAAATGTCTCTCCGTTGGGTTTAATATCACAAGACTGACTAAAAAAAAAAATAAATCCCTTGAACCAGACATTACAAAGTATATTGCCACAGACCTACAAGAAATAATACTGAAAAGTACCATAATACTGAAAGGGAATACAAAGCTACTTAAATATTTACACAATTCAAGTTCAATTTGTACAAAGTAAAAGTGCATCAAATGTTGACAGACCATCGCTCAAAATAATAATTCTAAGAAAAAGAAATGGATTCTCCTTCACTTCAATGACTTCAATCCTCCTCGCACTGTGAAACAATTACTTCGCTTTTGGCTTGTTTTCATAAATTAAGTCAACTCAACATAGATCAATATACAATAGAGTAATTTTACATACAGGGTGACTCACCCTTGAGGTTTTTAATGTCTTTACAAATGTATTGCAGGCGTTTAATAAATACTTATAAAAAAAAGGCTGAGTCAGAGGAGTGACTGGCTTACATTTGCCTTTAGGACATTTGCCTTTAGGACATTTGCCTTAAGGACATTTGCCTTAAGGACAAGTGGCCTAGTAAATAGACTGGCAGTTCTGACAGTGAGAAAAAGCACCAGAGCTCCAACGTCTGTGAAGGCACAACAGAGAAGGCAGTGGGATACATGACCAGAGAAGGCCCTGATGTGGCGACAGTGCAGGGTGGCTGTGTGAGTATGACAGTGCTGACTGTAAAGGGTCGGGGGGTGGCATTGGTCAAATCCAGTGCACTGAAAAAGCCTTGCTGTCTACACAGTGTCACTGTGGTGTTAGGGGGAGGGGGTGGGAAGGTTGGTCCCTGAGTATTGGAGTCCCCTGTGAAACAGGTGTCTGCTGGAGGAGCCCGTATCCTACGTTACCGTTCTTCAGCCACTTTTCCATTGGCCTCTGGCTCGTCCTCGTCTCTGTGCTTCTGTCTCTGGAAGAAGCCAAGCTGAAAAGAAAAATGACGCAGGAGACAAGACCAGAAACAAAGCGATGAATCGATACCAAAAGCAGGTTCTTAAAAGCAGAAACTCAAAACAAATGTGGCTCATGTGAGTCTCATCACACTTGTAGAGAACATGTTTTCATTGATGATAAAGATAAAAATGTGTTTACCCGATAAAACCTATAAATAAACCGAAATCACTCAACCACTCTTTTGGGTCCGTCTTTGCAGACTTACCTTCCACAGAGCGAGACTCAGCAGAGCTAAGAGGAGAAGTCCTCCCAGTGTACTACCAACGATGATCCACGTAGGGATCCTGTAATCTCCCTCCTTCCTGATCTCCAGGACAATCTGTCACATAAAATAAAATAAAATTCAGTTCATTACGTCTTTTATTATACCCACATTAGTTCACAGTAGAAATATAAATACAATTGAAATTCACTTCCATTACTAATTATTCAGATGGACAGACATCTTTATTCAACTCTCTTTATGTCCTTAATAGTTTAAGAGTCTACATGTGAACCGTATGAGGTCAGAGGAACAAAATTCAATTTAAAATGCCTTTTAGCTCTTAGATGATAGTTTTACAAAGGTATGACAGCAAAAAGAAAAGGAACGAAATACAAGACGGCAGAAAGACCTATTCTGAATGGACAAAATCAGAAGTGAGCAGAGTTTGGAAATAAGCATGAGAGGAAGGTTAAGATGGTTTGACCACGTGCTCAAGGGTAAAGATATAAGATAATAAGATATTCTTAGACAGATTGATGTTGTTATATGAATGTATAAGGGGGAAAAAATCCATAAAGACTTTATGGATGTCGTGACTGCTGGTGTAACAGACAGCAAAGAGTGAGTGAAGCAGAGTGAACCGATAATTGAATCTTGCATGGTGGGAGAAAATGATGGGAGAAAATCAGTAAAGTTGTAGACTAGTCATGAACACATATGGAGATGTTTTACTGTAAGTCAAGAGCAAAAACACTATTTTCCCTAATCCCAAACCGGAGATCGATAACACGTACACAGTAAACACTTAAATCGAATCTCTGTCTGCTATTACAGTGAAGAAGAAAAAGAAATAAACACAATGGCCAACAGATGGCAGCAAAGATTAATGACCAGCTCTAAGCTGTTACATGTTGCGCAGCTGGTCCTTTCGGTCCCTGAGCACCACACAGCACGTGTTCTCCAGCAGCAGCCTCCGCCGCCTGATAATACAATGCCTTAATTATCGAGTGCCAGGATGAATAATGTCAGAACACATTAATGTTGGCACGAAAATAACATAAAAAATTAAATGGTCTCATCTTTGACAAAGTGTTTCATGACACACATTAGACTGTCTTATTTTTTTACTATTTTAAAGACACTCCCTTGAGCTGAATAAACTGTTCTCCACACGTGAATGAGATAAAGCCAAACAGGACGCATCCAACAAATTTATTATGCCTTCATGAGCTCATCTGTGAGCCAGGTCAATCCTGGGACACAGACGGTTTACAAAATGATGGGACGTTGACTCACATGTCTGACAGGCCGCTCTTCATGTAGGAACATGGGGCTGGAGGAGGGGAGCACCACTGATGCACTGGTGACCAGCTCCAGGATTTTAAACTTCAGCTGGTGAGGAAAAACACAACAGCTTTCAGACTTTACAAACACATGACGCAGCTAAGAGACTACAGAGCTGTCATCAACAACGGATCAATCAAAGCAGGACAGTGAGCTGCAGAAGAAATGCATTCAGACATGTATCGGTGTAAATATAAAAAAAGAATATTTATACTCACTGCATGTAAAGTATCTATTCTCAGAGCTCCAATGATTCTAACAGCAATCTCTTTGTGGGAGGCCACATTTACAGAGCACTGGATTGGCAGAATTAAAGTGTTGGATCGGTTCTGCGTGTGGAAAACAGATAAAGCCTTGTGTAAAACTACGACTCTTAAGACGGGAGTCAAACTTTAAAACAGTGTAGATGTTGTTAAATGTACCAGTCGAGAGAAGCGGGTCAGGTCCTCAGGTGACGCTCTGCTCTCGGCCACATGCTGAGGTGGTAAACAGTAGGTACCGTCCCTCTGCAACGACAGGGAAAAATGACATGATCTACACAAAGACAATCGATGACACAGATATAGAATTCAAACTCATTAAAACCTGTTACGAACTGTTATTCGTTTTATTATTTATGTTCTAATAATTAATAAGTGCATCAGTCGTACTGATCAATGATAACACTCACCTGATCAATATGGAAATCAGATATCTGCAGCAGTTGGTTCCCATTCTTTGTCATCTCTGGTACTTCAATGTTCAGCTGCAGATCCTTGACAGGGAAGTAGCCGAGGTTTTGGATCTGAGAGGCAGATAAATGTAAAAAAGAATGAAATATATTTCCAGAAACGTATTAATGAATTGCCGTGCTGTTGCTCCTGGCTCTTACCTGGAAAGTAAAGTTGACAGGAGGTCCAATGACGCCAGGCTCCTCCAGAGACAACTCTGACTTGATTTCATACCGAGTTGGATTTGAATCCCTGTGATTGAATGAAAAAGCACAAAAACAAGACACGGCTGATTATTGAACTCATCTTTAAATATTGGTGTTCACATAAGAACACACACAGCAGTTTAAAGACTTCAGCGACGATCTGTTGAGTCAGGACTGCTGTTGACAAACCTGGTGAAGAGAAGATCTGCCTCGTACTTCAGTGAGTAATAGATATCTCTGAAGTTATCAGCTGTGCTCATTTCCTCCCCGTCACTGTTGACAAAAACATTTAAACAACCTCATCAACGGTGCTACAGTGAGGCACACCAGTGAAAATATTTATCAGTGCAGCGAGTTCTGGTTCCAGCTTGTCAGCTTTTTTAGCTTGTCTGGAACTTGCCACTTGGCTGATATTGTATAATGGAAGTAAGGTCTGTTGTTCTTTCCTGGATGTCAGCTGAGGACAGACCTCTCTCTGAGTTGAGGACACATCCCTGTCCATGTGAGGACACATGTATGCAAGTATTTCGCAGCACAAGGAAAAGGCTTTAAAGTTTATGTTCACACCTGAGAGCCTCCAGGATGACCCTGACGTGGTCCAGGAAGACGGTGCGACTGAACTCAAACTCCAGGCGAAACAGTACCTACGCAGGGGAGAGAGTTTAAAACATAAATTGTCTTTTTTATTGACGTGTGTTACTGTATATTGTTTCATTATACCATTGTTTCTTGGGTGCTTGGCGAGTGTATCACTGTTACGATTTATAGCAAACCATAAAAGCTCTGTCCAATTTTTGACTTCACATATAGCTGTACTATACATAGAGTGTATACTTTATACTTGACAGTAATGACTCTATATCATCCAAGGAGTAAAGGCTGAAATAATCTGAAGTAAAGCTCTGGGGTTAAACTTCAGGTGTTAAAGGACATGTCCAAATGTCCAAATGTTTAGTACGGACAAAATTAAGGTCACAAATGGGCCAGACGAGGAGAGGAGAAAGAAGAGAAGATATGTAAACATTATTTTGACTTAGTAGAAAGCAGACAAGGTTTATGACACTCTATGTTCCCATGAACTCCTGACAGATTTATTCTGTCTAGGGACAGTTTTATTTCTTCCTCCACAGATTGTAAACATATACCATAAACCTGCTTTTTAAATAGCCTTCCTTAAAATTAAGGTAAATTTTGTATTTTATCCTAAAAACTATGTTCTCAGTTAATATTTACTCTCATGAATAGGGCAACTACACGGTACTGACAACTACACAGTAGAGACAACTGAGGGAGCAGATATGGATTATGAGAAAATATTTATTTTATTTATAAACCTACAGAAATAAGTATAACCAGGTTTCAATCAACATCCTGTAGTGACTGTTCCTTCATCCAAACATTTTGGTTGCTACCTTCGCATGTTTAAATACAATACAGCCATGAAAACCTGATGATGAAAGGCTTAAATTACACACACTCAAAAAAAATCAGATTTGAGTTTTTATTGGACTTTCTGTAACCGGTAAGTTGTTTGGATGATGCTGCTGTTTTCATGTTTCAGTTGAACATGGACAAACAAAGAATAAACTATCTTTTTTAGGATGACATGCTCTACCCACACGACTGAGCCAAACTGACCGTCAGTATTTCAACATAACTACTGTCCCGTATCTCTGTATACACCAACAGGAAAGCACTCACTTTCCTGCAGCAGCGCTAAAGTATACAGTACATCAAATGCAACAGGAAAAGTCAAAACAAACTGGTGATATAAAAAAAGATTGCCCTCTGGTCAGAGGTTTGGACCGCTTCGTCACTGGCATTGATGTAACAGTTTCTCTTGTTTAACTCTGTGCCACATTTTTTAAATGGCTCCCAACCAGAAGGGTTCAGCCTCGTGGCTCTGGATGCTGTTCAGGCGGAATAAGTGGTTATGAATCACCCTGGGAGCTTTAAAAGGGAGAGTCGTGTGATGCCGAGATGGTGATCTTTTTGTCGTTGTAGCCATGGAGATGGCTATTGTTTGTAATAATGACAGTCTCAAACTCATCCAATCACCTCCATGACCTCAATCGTGCCGTGTTTGTCAGCAGATCGTCTAAAGACAGACAGATTCTTTTCGGGCCTTAATGGAAAAGAGCGAGCGGATATAATCTGACTGCTCTTAACTGTGAAACTGGATCCACGATCAGTGTCATCCCTATCAAACTTCATTCAAACATCACCCCTTAAAAACACAACAAGAGGTCAGTGCTGTGAGTTTGACTAGACAGTGCAGAGTCTCATAAATATACCTGACATTACAAGCCTGAGGAAAGCTAAGAGAGAGAGAGAGAGAGAGAGAGAGGGCAGAAATGAATGTGAGAATGTGGAACAGATGAGAGCAAAAATAACACATGCCAATGTGGTCTTTTTTCTCTTTCACCTGGTGCACCACGCTGCAGCAGTGTAGAAACAGAAGACAGACTTCTTTGTCTTCTATATTCCCAGCCTGCTCTCTCTGTAACTTTTTAATATACCAAATAATCACCACATGCTAGAGCTACATTCAGGCAACCATGTGATTGATGGTGAGTCGTCTCCGGACGCTGTATGTTATGGCTCACGTCCCAGAAATTCTCGAAACTCTACACTATAGGTTTGAAGTTACAGTAATGTTTTTCTGTCACTGACAGGTCTGTGCTTTTTCCTACCAAATGTTGAAGAGACTGAAGACCTTCTGACCATAGTCTTATAAAATATTGTCTCAGAGCAATCATCAACAATGATGTGACCGTAATGGTGTAGGTACGTTCAGGTACATCAAATACTGTATATTTATTATAAATAGGTTATGGTTGAATGTCACTGGGATACATTTTGAGGAAATAGGACAGTTGGCTTTCACCGGATGAACAGTTAAAAGCACCATTAACTCTTTGGATTTGCCTGCTATCCTTTTTAGGATGGTATTATTATATAATACTTATATACTGTGCATGTCTATTGATAAGGGGGGACAGACAGGTCTGCTGTCCCAGGCCCCAGAACTGGGCCTTAAACAATGGAAAAAAAGTCACAAATTGTCACAAATAAAATCTAGTGCACAAACCTGTAAATAATTGACCTACTGTTCTTCCACTTACTGTTACAATTTGTACAAAAACCTATCAATCAATACAGTGGAACCTTGGTTGTACGAACGGCCTTCAGGAAAGAATTAAGTTCAAAAACCAAGGTTCCACTGTATTTGACTTCAGTAATCATTTGAGCGATGTAATTGTTTGTCTCACCTGACTTTTGGCTCTCATGAACGGAGCGCTGACATTACAGATCTTCTCAGTCCTATGTCTGTACTCATTGTGACACTCAATCTTGGTGTCTGAATTGTCCTGAATCAAAAACAGAAACAAGTCGTTTTACTTCCAGCACCCTTCATGTTAGAAGTCTAGAAAAAACGTCCGTAATTAGAGGGTTGTTATAAGAAAACGTTTTATCTCAGAATATGCATTATGCTGATGACGGTCGACTCTACCTTGACGATCAGGCTGGAGAAACTGAGGTTGGGTGAGTAGGTAATATTCAGGCGAGCTTTGTAGGCGTTCTCTCCCTTGTTCTCCAGTCGGACGTCCACCACCATCCTTCTTCTGTTTCCCTCTAACACCCGCAGAGACCCTTCCGATCCGTGTTCCCCCAGTTGGCGACAGAAAGCACCACGAGACTGTACAGGCTGAGCACAGAACTGACTGGGAAGGTAGGAAAAAAAGAAGAAACATCGACATGAGAAATGATAAGCAGAACATGGACAGATTTGGCTCGGGGAATCCTT
Source organism: Cynoglossus semilaevis (assembly GCF_000523025.1). Classification (NCBI taxonomy): domain Eukaryota; kingdom Metazoa; phylum Chordata; class Actinopteri; order Pleuronectiformes; family Cynoglossidae; genus Cynoglossus; species Cynoglossus semilaevis. Next base: position 419,007 of record NW_007585112.1, on the reverse strand, counting down.
TCTTCAATTACTGAATAATTCCATTACTTTGATTACTTCCCTAAAATGTGCTTCATTAAAAGTGTGCAATTATTTTTGGTAACAATGCTGATGTGATGTCTATACTAATATCACAGTGGTAAATCAGTGCAAATTTACCACGGTGGAACAAAAACATAGAAAACATTGAATCAAATCATTCTCCCTGCTGCGACCTTCCTGCAGTAGCTCTGCGCTCCACTAGGTGGGAACCACTGCCAACAAACTAAGTGAATATCACTAAGTTTGTTAAACAATGAAAGAAATGCAGATACACATAGACAGAGCCTCAGTGAGGGCTGCAGGTCGACTGTCGAGCCCTTAACTACATTTATATTTGTGTACTTTTCTGTGTACTTTTCAGATGCATCTTAAGCTACGTTGAATATGTGTGTACCTACTTTCGAGTCATTAGGTCAGTCATACACTGAAGAGCCAGGTCTGGTATGCAGCGGTCGTCTTCATCACAGCCGTTCCAGAAGGGCAGCTAGACGAAGAATAAAGATCAGGTACGGTCAATAAAATGTTCTTTTCATTCACATTCGTACACAGTCTCCCACTAAGGGACAAACCTTTACCTCAGTCTTCACCACAGTCGGCCAGCTCTCGTCTAGTACTGCTCCCTGGTCTGGATCTTGCAGTCCCACTTGAACAGCAAACACTATGGGCCTGGCATTGTCTGTGGTTTCCTAAAATGAGGTTTTAAGCTGGATTTACTCCATCATTGTCAGTAGAGAAGTGTTAAAAATACAGTTATAATCTATGTTAAATTTGTTGTTTGTTTTTTTTTTTTGCATCAAATACATCTACCAAATCATTCTAACATTTTTGCTAAAGTAATGATAATAATAAAAACAAACACTTTTTGCGTATAATTCCTTAATGACAGGTCTCACCATGACATGGAAGAAGATGTGTGCGCAGGTCTCCTCTCCAGGAAGGAGGGTGAGGTTCTGAGGTTGAAGGTTGTTTGGATCATCCAGTATGGCCCGAGGATTGAAACGTCTCTCCGCCACAGAGACATTATATCTGATACCTGTTGGGTTAAATGAACATTCAAATAATTTAATGGTTAAGAAGAAATACATATTTTTGTTTTAAAATGGCCTGGGTAACTATTTTTGATTTTTGTATTAAAAAAAGTCTTTATACAAAAAGTTTGAGAACACTCATTTAAAGAATTAGACTTCTACCACAGACATCACATCATTATTCATTTCTCGCTTCGCGTCATAAACATCAGCCCATCTGCAGCTCATTACCGCCAGGACAAGGACGGGAAAATTAAATAAATGTGTTTTACTGTATGCAAACAAGAAGAGAGAAGACGGGACTCCCTCCCTTCTGGGTCTTCTTTGTTTAGGTTCATCTGGTAGATGTGATAAAGATGTCATGGGTCAAGAGGTTAAATTAGAACACACTCCTAACACACCCTTGTCTCCACTATGTGAAACTTGACCCTGACATGATATCTCTTAAAACAAATTATGAGCGGCTGAGGTTCTGGTCTGTTTGGAGGTGGGCCACACATTTGTTAGACTCAGGTTTCTGGTGGCTGTCGCTGCCACAGAGAAGGGAGAATAAAGGATATAAAGCTGTGGACACAAAGGTAACATTCAATGCCTGGTTAAGAAATGCTGTCCTTAGAACAGATACAGTTCAGTAGTGAGCTCAAATCACCCTGATACCATTGTGATTCAATGTCTTCACTTTTTTTACAGGAAACCACATGCTGACAGAAGCATTTCATCCAGAGCATGAAAGATGTATTTATATTGACACGGCGATGATTCAACCTGTCATGGTATAGTGTCAAAATAACCAGAAGAATATATATATATATATATATATACATATATATCTATCTATATATATAAACCACAATTCAAATATCTTAGCCTTAGTGGGTTCATATATTTTTTTAACTTAACTTTATATTCACAAAAAAACAAGCAAATAATTTCAGCAGGGAATGACAAGAGCAAAATCAGGAAAAGTTAGCAGTGGATTATTTTTACTGGCTCACCAATTTCCTGTGTGGGGAGGATGGCTGTCCTGGCAGTGATGTTGAAACATACTATAGCTGACATACAGGTCACGTCTTTGCCACCTCTCTGACAGTCCTTCACAAAGATGTTGATCTTACTGGGCTCGAACCTTACATTGACGTGTATCCGGATGACACTCTGTGACCTGTGAGGGCATGGAAGTGTTACAGAAGCCAAGCACCGAGCCCTGCTCGTCCCAGGATGCTTATAAAACTCTCCCTTGTCTGACAAAGGTATTTTGGTTTACTGAGGGAAGGACACACCATAGTAGAACAGCTGCTCCAAGGGAACCCACTGCCAGGTCCACTAATCCATCACCGTTCATGTCCATTACACCATGGATGCTGCGCCCAAAGTACTGCAGGCCAGGAGCCAAATCAGCAGCTGCTATTCTCTGATAAACAAAAGGCAGAAAATACAATCAACCAGACGTGAGAACGATGTGATGAATGTCATTGTTACAGCAGCGATTTGAACCATGTGGGTCATGTTTTTGCAAATAACACAAACAATTAGCTGAAGCAGACATTGAATAAACACTTTCCCCGGAACGTTTTATTTTGACTCTCTGTGTTTAACACATACAAAGACAGACAGTTTACTGCCTATGAGATTGGATAACAGAGTCTTCGCTTTCTAATCGATGGTCCTCAGACATACATATCATTCTACTCACAACTGCATCTGTTCATTACTAACTTTTTTCTTTGACTTCTATAGTTAAATGTCACAATCAGCTGCTGTCTGACAAAGTCCTGAAGTAGGCGATTACTGGTTCTAGAAATAGTAATCCAGAAGATTTAGCATTAATCATCCAGTTCCAGTTTCTCTATTTTATTTCATACACAATGGTGTCATCTTTTGAATCATGATCCAACTTAAATAAAAACAAATTCACGACAGGAAACAGTAGCTGTGTTGTGAACTACACATCAAGAATGCCCACTTTGTGGTAGCTTCATTTATAGGTGATGCTAATGAAAAACAGACAGTGCTGATATGTTTAACCTTTACTATAATGATTCCTAGGATTATAATCGTACATATTTTTTCATGGAGAGTTCCAAGAAAAAACTGTTGAGCACTTTCTGTCTCTTTGGGGACAATAAATAGACATATAGTTTTTATAATATCATGTCTGAGGTATAATCTCAAACCACTAATTGTAGGAAAGTTCAGATTCTCATGTTATGATCTGACAGTCAGCTGCATGTTTTAGTTCATTACCTAATTGAAACAACCTTTCTGCTTAGCCTTTTAGCTCTGACGTTGCTGTTTTTTCTATTTTGCATAAACGGGTTTTTGCAGATCATCAAGTGTTTGGTTGAGCATGGCCTTGGCTGTTCCCAGGGGCAGAACCAACAGAATTTGTAACCATTACTGGCTTAAACAATGACGAGAGTGTATTTGACCAAACCACTAGTAACCTAGGAAATAGAAACATGTGGTACCGTATGAAAATACCCGTCATGGTTTGTATTCCTCATACCTGTTTGTACTTGCGGATTATTCGGTTTTGCTGGCAAAAGAAAACATAAATCGCTCCTTTGTGGTCGTCCTCCAGCGGAGCTCCAACCACCAGGTCATTAAAACCATCGCCATTCAGATCAGGGACAGGAGCAAGCGATGAACCGAAGCGAGCATTCTGGCCGCCGTTGTGGATTTCCAACGTGCCTTCATGGACAAAACGGTTCTGAAGGATGAAAGGAAACATAATGAAGCAAAACTTCTGTCATGTTATTAATGGCGGTCTGTTTAAAGGGAATGCGCTAGATGCAAGTGACATCATCTTCATCTGGCTGCCATGAGAATGTGTTGTTCCTCAGACCTGGAGATACACATATCTGAAAGCAGCTGCTTCAGAGTCACAACAACTTTTCATCCTTTTCCAAAGTTGATTCTTTTTTCAAATATCATTATGTCCATATGTTCTATGAGAGCAACACTACTGTGCTAGCCAACTTCAGTGAAATATGTCACTCAAAAGCTAAGGAATCACAGTATCTCTTTCTGAAGACTTTTTGTTTTAGGACTTTTACTTAGCACACACTTTAATACTTAACACGTCTTTTAGATTTTGGAAGAAAACTCTGAATTGTTGGAAAATCTGTAATTGTTATGGACCAAACTTTCATTTTTCACTGACAAACCTAATAGTATTTGTTAAATGACTCATTTTGACTTAAAATGTGCCCCTCTCTATCACACTTGTTCAAAGACAGGATTTTCCTAATTAGTTTCAACGCTCTGTGGCTTCGTCTCTTATGGCGTCAAGGTTCTTTACACAGGCTCAAAGGACACACAATTTCCACAGTACTTTTGATCCTTTAAGAATTTGCATACTGATTTATCCTCCGTCCTTGATTGTTTTCATAGTACTTCTAGATGTAGACAGTGACATCTTGACTTCTTGCTATCAAAAAGTGTTCAAAAACTCCCAGAATTGTGCTTTTGCTATTCATTTTTCTCTGCCTCTGTTTAACCAGTAGGATAAACTAAATGGTAAAAACCCAAAAGTCTCCACTTTGTTCTTTTGCCTCTTTGCTTTAGGTTTTCATTTACTGAACCAAACTACATGTTTTGGTTTTAATTGTATTTTAAATCAACCTTTATTTTAACTACCGTAAAGCTCAATTACTTTATGCCTTTGGCAACAATGGAAAAGCCATTTAGGCTTGAGGTTAAATAAGGACTGAAGAACTGCCCAATTAAATGTTTAGATATCTGGTTGTGTTCTTAATGAGCCTTAAGTGAGGTTAAAAAATAGCTGTGAATTTCAAAGCAGTTTCCATCCTGAAATAGAAAACAATGCAGTCTAAGAGAAACGGAGCCAAGATCACGAGGCCATCAGTAGTCATGCATATCATTGCTCCACTTGGAATCTTGGGTCATAATGGAATTTGGACTCAGCAGACAAAACATGAGATCATTTGTTTTTACAGTTAAATAGATGGGAAGCGCGATGATTCAAGGAAGTAGCTTTAACGTCTCAGCTACCTGATGTGTGTGTGTGTGACACTAGTAGAGATTGATATAGAAACCAGGAATAACACAAACTGCAGTGATGCAATTTTAAACATATGGTTTGTAAGGAGGTCACAGCAGGTCATGACAACTTTTTGTTTTTTGTTTTCACATTCCACCGGGCTAAGAGATATTTATCAAATCATTTTAAGGTTGTAGGTATGTAGTTCCCAGTGTGAACTTAATATGTGGGAACTTCCTACAAATGTCAAACAATGCTTTCTTTAAAAGGCTTTACATTTGTAGAGATGAATACAAATGTTAGAATGACAAGTGACAAAAACTATATCGTAATGTAGGTTTAAAGAAAAATAATGTAAAAGTCTTGTAAACTAATGACTCGTCAGATTTAGGTGTCAGTTCTCTGAGACACTGTCCCTATAACCAGCAGCTTCCCCTCATAAGAATCTGCAGGCACTGTTCATGTTATTACACTACTGTGGGTAATGGCTGTTTTAAAGTCCAGACTTTTACTGCAATCCATCAAATGAGTGAATAGATTTAGAAATAGGAGCTGTGGGAAAATAATTTCAGTTTCAGTAAGTAGACATAAAAAGCAGACATAAAACTATGTCTAGATGTTAACCTGCCAGTCCTGAAGTCACTTTGCAACGATGGGTAAAAAAACAACAGGTTTTCAACAAAACAACAGAATCTTTGTGTTGATGAGTTAAAGAAGTAGCAATCTGTAAACTTTATGCAACAGAACATCTGACTCAACTGCACTGTGACCACTGATCAAACACATGCTGTAGGGTATTGTTGGGAATACAGTGTTTTCAAAGTTTTACTTTTTGGCCTGAGTGGTCAGGGTTCACACGTCAGGCGTCTGTGAGATGGTTTGGTCCAACCAGGTATATAAAGCCTCGCCATTGAATTGAAACCACTGGGCACACTTATTATTCCAATGAGAAGTGAAAACACTGGAAAATGTCCCTTTCTTAAAAGAAGCTCTCTCCTCCAAACGCTTGGCTGGAATTGTTTTGAAGAAGAAAAAAAAAAAGCTCAATAGTTTCCTGTTGAGTTCATTCAGGGCAGCCAATAAAGCCTGTAGCAGAGAGCGGCAAAGTTTTCTTCATTTGATCTCCACATTAAAACCTGACAAGTCCATATGTCAAAACTCCTGCCTTCAGTGTGTTTGTCTCTTTAATGCGGAGTTGAACCGAAGCAGAGGATGGTAGAGTGTGTGTGTGTGTGTGTGTGTGTGTAAATGAACACCCAAAGTGATGTGTGGTACAAATGACTGGAAAAGTCATACAGTTTAAGCAGGTGTTGACCCAGTCCTGGGAGTAGAAGTCTGCAGTTGACTAATTGTTTTTCCACATCAAACCAAATCAAATCGAGGGCTAAAGCAACGACAGCTGACAAAACAGAATGAAAAATCAACATCATAAACATATACAAAAACAAAATGAAAATGAAAACTTCTGTTACAGATGAAAAGGAAAATGTATTTTTCAGACAGAATGTCTAACAGGATCATGCCCCTCAGCAGTCTAACGTACAGGTGCAAGGAGTGACCCACGGCTGGGCACAACTCGAAGCAGATGCTCAGTGGACCTTAAAGCATACAGTCCTTGAATGATAAATGAAGCAACAAAGGATTTGACAGGTGTGTTGTAATGAGTATTTATATAGACCCGTTCACACCTATGGTTCCATATAATGGAAATGCCATCAGAATAAAAAGTTCATCTGTCTGACCCTAAGACACTTTCTGTAACCCTCTTGTTTTGAGTCAAAGGTGCGACAATCTCCCAGGTCTGGCTAACAACAACATGAAGGCCCAACCGTTAACCATGAGTTCATTGTCTCTGTTTGTCGGCGTCTCTACGTACCAGCTCCGTCACTCTGTAGATGTAGACCTTCCCCTTCTCCATGCCTCCACTGAAGTACATCGGCGCTGCTACCAACAGGTTGTCAGTTACCCCGTCTCCATCGAAATCCAAAGCTGCAATTTCACTGCCATAGTAGGAGCCAATCTGAAGTAGACATACATGTACATATAAATATATACTTTATCTCAAATGATCAAAAAGACAATTCAGGCTGTCCAGTTCGTAGCCACTCCTGTTGGCCTTGTTTATTTGCTGATGATTATTGACTTATGAGGTTCAACTCTAAAAGCTAAGACCCAGAGTCTGTCATGAGTAACAGGCCACTGCTTTCGCAGATGGATTAAACACTGAGGCGGATGGAAGATCATCTATTGGTTTTACACATTACAAACATCTGGTCATAAAAGATCCCTTTCAAAAACAGCCAAATCAAATAAAAAGTTTGTTGCAGAAAACATCTGCTGTTCTGGATGGAGCAGGATCACTGCTGATCGCTTTCCAGTGATGAGTCCAGCAGTCGTACACTCTGGAGCTGGACACTTCTGAGAACACATGCCAGATAATCTGATGTTGAAAAAAGAATGCATCAACATGAAGATTATTTGTTATTATTAACTGTTAAATATGAAGTTCACCTCCACATCGGGTCACACACACACAAGAAAAATAAATACTGAACTATTTATGTTACACTTTTTCAAAATGTCTAGGATTACTTCCAAAACATACACTTATCTTGTGTCTGTTTCCATGTGGGGATTATTAATGATTGTAAAAAGTAAAGAAAAATATTAATGGCATTAGTAGAAGAAACGAAACCACAGCTAAATTAACTCAGAGATAAATGTTAGTTCCAGGCTAACAGTTGACAAAATATTCCAATAAAAATAAAGAAAATATGTTTTAAATTAGTTAGCCAAGAAAATAACCTAACAATAGCCTAAAAACAGTAAAAGCAAAACAACCCATAACTGAATACAAGAGAGTGTCCATGTGTTAAATAATACAGTTATAATAGTAGTAGTACAGTGGAGTAATGCTGCTTCAACCTACATCTACTTGAATTAAAGTACACAAGGATGCAGTGTTGAAAGGTTTTTGAACTGATTTAAAACACACCAAATCTATACGTTCTCTACTGTTTCTATTCAGTTGATTAGTTCATTCATGTAATGTTGAAAAATCATTTTTATGATATTTTTCTTTAGCATGCAGTTCAGGTCACACCCAACCGTACCTGCATGCCTTTGAGGGAGTGCAGGATGGTGAGGTTGCCGGAGTTATTCAGAGTGAAAATAATGACTTTGCCGGTGTGGTTGAACCTTGGAGCTCCTGCTACCAGTAGACGGCCATTTTTGGCTGATACCACAGATGTCACCGTATAACCTGTTAACAAAGAAACTGGGTTAACCTCACCTTTGTTAAAAATTAAGATCACATGAAGGAGATTTATTGTCTGACTGTTTCAGTTTTATGAAATCACTTGCTAATTGGTTGGAGATCATTTTTATTTCCAGCTTTGACTGATGAGCTCTTGGATTGTAATAAAAATTCCAGTCACTTTTTTAGCATTATTTCCTTGGATTCTTGAAGTGACAGGTCTGATCCTCTAGGTTGGATTTCATCGCTGTGAACGCAAGGGAAACTGTAAAATGTGGTGAACTGAGGAATTAAGACTCAATGAGCTGTAGTCGGTTAAGTAGAAGTGGCTGCTGTGGTTTCTCACATTTCTTCCCATAGTTCCTTTTTCAGATCTTCCTCCTAAATATTCCACTTACTCTCCATCTACTTCTCCAACATCACCTCTCATCTTCATACCTCTTTTTCCCCGGCTTTAAATTTCTCCGTGCTTGTCCCAAATTATTCTTCCACCTCATATTACGGTTATGTCTAGAATGGTGTCCACTGGCAGCCTGGAGGATAAGCTCTCACACAAACCACTGATGGCAAAAGCAGAGGTCTGTGGTGATAGCTTTAAACTGGGTAGGGTATGGAAAGCACGTGTGAAGCACTGGGTGCAGTGAACAGAGACAAAGATGAGTTGTTGCCTTTTCAGTCTGTGTTAAACCGCAGCAGTAAGGACGATTCCTTCAAACCAAATGATGGTTAGTATCGGCTTAAACTCTCGCTGGTTTTTGCACACTTCTTACCCAGGTAGGCTCCATGATTTTTGAGCTCTTCGGGGAACTCCTGTGCGTACGAGGACTTCGGAGGGATCACCTTTCCCTGACGTGTTTCTTTCAGCACTGCTCCGTTCCAATCATAAGCCCCGACAGCGCCCACTAGAATCCCATCCTGCATGTAAGAAACAACACTTTAGTTACAAAGACACCAAAGTCACACCAGGCTATCTGCTGCTGAATTCATGATACATTTTATCAGCAGCATGTTGCTTTTGAGAATGCCTGTTTAGACATTGACATCATGTCTGGGTTTACAGTACAACTATTCCAAAGTCACCTCAACAACAGTCTGTACAGGACTACATATACAGATGTCCTGTCTGCTGAGGGATGGGCGTCCCTTGATATTTGCAGGACTTTTTAAGGATTTTTTTTTATGACATTGAAGGAAGAGTTAGCGACAAAACAGATCAGATAGGGTGGTCAGGGGAAGTAGCCGTGTCCAAAAATTGCTCTGGACCCAAGAGAGGAAGTACGCGAGAGGATATTGGCAAAGGTGAAAGCCATGTTAGCAGCAGGTATGGAAGGACATATTGAATCTGTTCAGATCAACATGTCATAGCAACAAGCAGTGGAAGTGTTCTCTTCACTTGGTGTAAAGTAGCAATCGCTCTGAACTCATTGAATTAAATTCACTTGAAGAAGAGAACGTTAAAGTGATTGTGGGTTTTCTGTATCAAATATTGGATAAAACTAGTTTTTTTCTCCCCACAGTGGTAACAATACACTGAGGACAAAGTATTTCAAGCTTATTTGTCAATTTTCGAGTTCATTATCCAGGCACCATTTTATCTTTTACTGTTACTGGGTCTATTATTGTCCTAAATTTTCCATTACACAACCACAACACAGCTCCTAAAGCAACCCCAAAATCCGGATCTCATTACTAACGTTAAAGCATGTCAACACAAACTATTTAAAATGTCCCCTTTACTGAAAGTTGAAAAAAAAATCTACTTTTATTGAAATAAAGTCATGGAAAAGCTACAACCATAAGTACTCTCATTACTACACAAAGAAATACAAAACCAATTAATATGACTTTCTACTGTTATCAGTAGACATTCAACATTCATAGTTTGCTGTTTAAAATCACATTTCAATAATCCATATAAACAAGCGAAAGTAGTTTCAGACACAGGAAGGAAGGGATCGGAAGGATTTTCCGTACTTAATGGTTCACCATACTGACATTCAAATTACAGGCTTCCTTTGCTTAATGAGCTAAAGGTTTTTTGTCATGTCATGCATAATATGCCGACAACACATTTTCCAGTTTTTGAGGCAAGGCCTCTTGTAATTCTCTTCCTCAAAGACAGGATTCTGTGCACTTACCACTTTTGCTCCATGTCACTGGGGCAGTTTGCCAATAGTTATATGTATTTGTCCAAACGGTCTCCATGGCAAACAAACAAAAGTCTAAAACCAGTGTCTACTCAAGTTACTGCATGTTCCTGCAAGTATCGTGCTTTGGTTAGAACGTCTGGATTAACCTGGAACTGTTTTCACAGCTTTTACGTCTGCAGTACTGTGCAGACGTTAGGTTTTAGTGTAAGTGCGTATTTCACATTTACTATAAACCCTCAATTTTGCAGCCTTTTTCTTTTTTTTAATTGAGAGCAAATGTAGCGATCCAGAAGCTGATTCACAGCTTTACCTACAGCTGTTAATTGGCTTTTCGTATTGACACCTGAAGGATAGCTGCTAGACTGCCTACAGCAAGGGCTTACTTTGTGCATCACCAACACTGCTAGACCCCTTCAGCAAGGGCAGGGGCATTTTTCTCTGCCATGGGGTGTACGGTGCATTGAAACCTACCACCAATCAGAACTTTACATTTAACCTTATTTTACTCAGGGACTTCAAACATGTAATTGCTAGAAGAAAAAAAACTGGAGTACCCAGTGAGAACCCAAACCATTAAAGTACGAATTGAAACACATTATTTTGTTCAAACCTATTTGAAGCCTGAGATAATACTACTGTCAAGTAATTAGTGGCTGTGATTGGTTTTCCACACTCTCCTGCACACACACAAAGGAATCATGGAGTGTGAGGCACCCACCGAACCATCATGTGACACAGTTCAAAATCACCCACTCTGCATAATTCTTATGGTAATATATATTATGAAGAATCACGTAATTGTTGAGTTTACTATAGTGAGATAATCAATATAATCAATCAATCAATCAATAATTAAAATGATTTCGACAGTAGTTAGAGGAGCAGTGTTTGCAGATGGATAATAAGTTGACATGATGACATAAGCAGCGTTCAGAGTTGGCACACATTCCATTCAGCAAAACCATCTGGGGTTTCAGGTCTGTTTTCTCCCTTGAATCTTCAACATTCTTTCCAATAACTTATCCTCCTCTCAACACATAAGTTGGTGTTGTCAAGCATCCCTGGAATCTGACCTTGACAACCGAGTTTCTGAATTCTGACATTTCACTGTATCTTCTAACATATACCTCAAATATTCCCATTGTGAAGGGAGCTGAAAAGGCCAGCATTCTTCGCAACATTAGATAAAAAAAACAACTGAAGTAAGACTTAGTCTTGGCTTCTAACTAATATGTTTCCCTGGGGAAAAGGAAGTGTCCAATTTTGCATCACTGCATTGCCCAACTGGAAAAAAACAACCTGACTTCCTTGTCAGAGGCTCCTTGATTTAGGATTATCTAAACTTCAGGGGCCCCTCAGCTGGAACTCCCAAAGGCTGCACTCATGCACTGAATGACAGGTCGTGGGGGAGCAGTTATGATGCAATAGAAATTTAGACGATGTGTGTTGTTCTGTGAAGTTATGTGATGGCAAAAGTCAGACTCACCTCAACGTTGTGAGCAGAAAATCCAGCCTGAGACATCTGGAGGCCAAACGCTGTCCCATTCGTACTTGTGCCTATGTAAACACATAAGTCTTAGAGTTATGAGCCACCGTAACAGCAGCGGCAGAGAAACTCCATCTCCCACCTTGACTAGAATTACACAATTACACAATGGCTATAAAAGAAGGTCAAACCTTCTAAACTGAAGATGCGCTCTCCAAGTGCATCCACGATGTCCTTGAGTGCTGCCTCGTCTGTCACGTTAAAGAAATGTTTATCATCTGGGTCACTGGCGATGTATTTGATTTCATTAAGGAAGGCCTCTGGGTTAATGCCTCTGCGGTTGTAGTAGCCCAGCACCTACATGGACACAAATACAGTATGTTTTTTGTGAATTTCCACATCATTTCCTGTTTTATAAACCAATCAACTTGTGAGGTTTTGCCCAAAAGCCAAATTAGCCACTACAGGAAACAGAGTTCACTGTTCTTTGGGCCAGCAGGGGCCCAAATCAGAAACGGACTCTGCAGGATGTCATTAACACTTTGTGTCCAAAACATGAGATAATACTTGGAGCATTCACAGGTGCACTTAAGAGCTTCTGGCTGCCTGTAAACACAGTCCTAAAGCCTAGTTTTAACTGAAGACCATGAGGTCATTGGAATTATTTTTATGGTGTAATAATGCAACAGTAAATTTACTAGACATCAAAAAGCAGAAAAAGGCAAAGTAGTGCAAGCAAACTCACAGCAATAGCATAACGGGTGATTTCATCTTTCTCACTGTCCTCAATGGCTTGCTGCAGGTCTGGACTGTCATGTGATTCTCCGTCCGTTATCACAATCATCACCTTCTTGGCACCACGCCGACCCCCGTGTTTAAAAGCTTCTGAGCTGTAAGAACAAGTTTGATATGTTGAGTGTGAGAAGGAACGTAAGACAAAGAAGAACTTAAAACAACAAGTGAATTGTGTTTTACCGTGCTACATTGATGCCCAGAGCCGTGTTGGTCTCCTCGCCACCGCGCTGGTCGATGCTACGTGCTCTTTTTACCACTTCTTCAACTGACTTGTAGTCACTGAGTTTAAATTCATGCACCACCTTCTCCCCATACTGAACCACACCAACCTGTTCAAACACAATTACAGTAAACGTGAATTATTTCACAAATAAGAAAGCCTTACTTTATTGGAACTTCGTGTTTTCAAACTTTCGTCCACCAATAAAATATTTTTGTTTGTTTTTGTGGTTTTTTTTTTTTTGAAAAAAACAAAAAACCAAGGTAGTTAATTTGTTAATTACCACTAGAGTATCGTGGTTCAAACTTTCAAGGCCAGGACAATAGGTGGTATAGGTGGTGTGTGCAGTGATGCTGCCCTCTGCTTATATTTTCTCATTTTCCTTTTTTTATTCAGTGATCTGGGCAAAGACACTTCAATTAATGTGTGCAACTATAAGCTCTAATATTTACTTTTATATTGTAAAACGGAAAATAAACAATAGATAGATTAGAATAAGAAAGAAAGACAAAATGACAAAGAAAAAGATGAATAGAAAGAAGAAGAAAAACCACTCGGCTCCATGTGAGTCGGGGGGTTTCCTCAGGGAACTCTGGTTTCCTCTCTCACAACAAAGACGTACATTAAAGTTAGTTTAATTGAAGACTAAATAACTGAACACGTGCGGTTGTTTGTAAATGTTGGTCACAAGATAGAAACACGTGCAGCAAAAGAGCTTCATGCAAACCTGTTATTTCATCGCACCTTCGTCTCAGTGAGAGAGGAAACCAAATGAGCTAGCAGATGTCCCCACCATGCTGCTAATTAACACAGAAGCTGTCAGTGATTAAAAAATAGAACTCCACCAATACTGACAGCCACTCCTCTGCATTCAACAATCATCTACCTACAACTTGTATGTATTCATTCCTCACACACCTGTATTTGACCTGGTCCGACATAGAACTTCTGAAGGATGTTGATGAGAAAAGCCTGCACTTCTGTCCAGGGGTAGATGGAGTTTGAGCCATCCAGAACAATGATGATGTCCATGTACGTCTCACATCCTGAAAAAACATTTATGGGTGATTCTAAATCCTGAGAGTATACAGTAGGTACATGTAGAAAACACATCCCCTGCTGGCATTACAAACAGTTCATAAATCTTCATCCAACTGAAAAGACACTCGAAGGCATACTCTGAAAGGCAGGTGCTATCGTTCTGGAGAACTTGAAGCTTGCATTGACTCTGGAGCAGATGCCTGTGCTGTAGTACGAGCTGCCACATTCGTAAGACCAGAGAGGCCCACAGGCCTAAAACAAAAACACAAGTATTTAGAAATACAACATACAACAACCTTTGTGCAGCAAAGAACGGATGGAAGTCTAAAGATATGATCATTTTATGTAATCAAATAATGATTCGCCCCATGGGATCAGGGCTGTCAGTTACGTACTGTCATACAGAAAATAACTGCAGCTTCAAAAGATAACACTTTATATTTACCACAAAGCTGTTGTCTTTTGGATTGGATGCAAGTGTCATTCCCAGCCTCATCTTGTCCTTGCGTTCTGATACGTTGGTCAGAGATATCCTTCCTTGATAGAAAATATATTTCATTCAGATTATATTAGATTATATTAGATGCAAATATGTGGCATATAAATAAAAAAAAAAACAACAACAACAAACAACTACCACTCCTTTACAGACCAAACAAAAGTTCTTCCATCTGTGACTTTGGTTTGTTATTGCTGTCTGCAGAGTCTACATCCACAGATCTAAACGTTTACTTGACAGAGTTTTTGGAGTCTACCTAACCAGCAGAGCACATGTGCTGCCCATATGAAGAAGCGTGTGGTGGGATGAGTGGTGGGACACACATATGGAAATATATATAAACTATAGTAAAACGTGGAATGGTTGGTATGGTCTTCACACTTAAGTCTTCCACATTCCACTAAAGAGTTTACTGACATATGGTCTGATGGCCGGACACATAACGAAACACCAATGCAATGTTGTTTTACAAATGTTTTCCACAGTGGTTCAGTTGTTGATACTCTACCTAAGTTGAGCTTGGAGCAACTGTGTTTGTTAGAGTTCAGTGAACACTTGTAAACGTCTCCTGTCTGGTAGGGTCCGTTCATCTCATACGGAGCGCCCACTAATAACCTGCAGAGAGAGGTAAATTGGACACGTTAGTTTCAGTGTATTGAAATGGCTCATATGTTTAGCTGTTAGCTGATACACACATTGACTGCAAATCAATATTAAGAGCTATCTACATGGATGATAATAACAATAGCAATTGTTAGCATGAGTTAGCCAGACAAAGGAAAAAGAAGAAACTGAATTGTTTTGAGCAGATCTCATTCATAAATAGTTTCTCATAGACACACCCTGCAGTTGGACGGTGGAAATGGAACCTTTTACGATCACAGGGACGATCAAGTTTTTGTTTCGTGACAAAGAAAAACTTCTCCTGAGACAACAATTCGTTAGTTTTGTCCCAACTATGGAAAGTGTTTGTCCTGGGAAATAACTGACTGAATATCAGTGGATCATTATCATCCATCTCCCACCAGATACTCAGAATCCCAGATCAGCTGGAGCCAGTACCAGCAGTCATCAGGTATATACCCAGATATCCAGGGTGATATACCTGTTTATTACCATCCCATTTCTACATAATTATAGATTAACAAATGAACTGGTAACTTTACTTCAAAACAGGCTTGCATTGTAGACATTGTTTTCACATGATATATATTTTACATAAAGTGGGTCCTGCACTCGACTTTAAGTGGGTGTCCTTTTGAAGGTCAGTGTGGTCTTATAAATGTCACTGAAAGATTTAGATGGTGGAGATGATGCAGTTGTTTGGTGCATTACCTTTGGAAATGATCTCTTCAAAGGCTTTGATGGAGCTGTAATTCAAATGTATGTCTGATGTAAAAACTATCTGACCTCTTTAGACCGCTTTAAAAATAAACTTGGCTTTAGTTGTAACACAAGTGGTGTGTGTTTTCCCAAGGTTAACTACTAAGTCACATATCCTCACTTTTTTCTAAACTTTGGAAATAGACTTCAACCTATTTGGCAGGAAACACAATACTTTCAGGCTTTTCTCTGGCACCTGTTTTTTATACTATTTTTGACTGACTTGTCACAGTAGAAGCGCAGGTGTGACTCATAAAACCAATAGCGGCTGATTCTTGTTTAACTGTATCAGTCCCAGGGTCTTGGTGTAGTGCCTGTTGGATCACTATCACACTGACATGTCTCTATTTGGAACAGTTGGATTGAAACACAGACAATATAATCAGCAACATCTGTGTCTGTTTTGTTTTTTCTTCTCTGTGACAAGGAAACCAAATGGGAGAAAACCATTTTGGCATTTTATATGGAGTGCAGTTAAGAACTTGCAGCCTGTAAGTTGTTTGTTTTTCACTTGGTTACCAAAGCTTTTATTCAAGCGCAAAAAGACCCAAAGTGACAAAAGTATCAGTAAAACAGGATTGTTCCATTAAACGACTGCGTCCAAGTGAAATTCACAGAAAGCATCAAGCAGAAGAGCCACCCACAGTTGACTGACACCACAAAGGAAAGACACTTGACACCACTTTATTGCAAAAGCAGATTGCGTTTACCTTTCACTGCACAGACATTTAGGTCCAAAGGTAACAAATAGAGGAAGACACAGTCATTTAAAGGTGGTAAAGGGTTTTACATTTCCTTAAAAAAATAATTCATTTAAAAATAAAAGTTATTTTTACAAATATTATTTTTAGGCTATATTAAGATACTACTGGGAGTTTTAAGGATTGTTAGAACTGAAAATAAAATGCACCAAGAACTGGTACTGATCTAAAAATTGAAAGGACATCTGTTAGTGTCATAGGCCATTTACTTTTCAAATATTGTTAATCACATTAAGCTATAAAACATCTTAATTTACTGCCATTAGGTTGTCTCACTGCTTATTTATTCAAGCATTAGACTCAACATGTCATACATGTGGTGGATAATGCAGTGTTTATGTCATTCACAGCCATGACAGTAATGACTTGGCATAATTCAGCAGCAACCAAGTACAAGGAGGAAACCATGTTCAAACACACACTCGTGTCACATCAAAGTGAAGCTCCACTGTTATTGCTCCTGAAGCCAACATTTAAAGTCTCACAGACTTTGGAAGTCATTTTCCCCACACTGGCTTCAGCAGAGTACAGACTTCCACAGCTATTAATATCATGATCATTAACTCAGTCATTGCTATTCTTTGGCAAGACACTGCAGCATGGGTTCAGGTCAGGATACAGATACTCTAAAGAAAACAGAGGCACAGTTGCCTCAGAATCTCTTCAATTCTAGTAGAACCATTTTAGTGTTCTATAGTTTATTTTGGTTAAATCTATGCTCTACTATCAAATTACTGCAAAGATGCTGATCACACTAAAAAAACTGCACAAACTTTTTTCAAACCTGCTTATGTGGGAAAAAAAGTTTATGGAAGTACAGGTTGGCATTGTAGTGGTGAAGCAGAGAAACCACATCCTTGCCCCATACATGACTGTGCTGCTCTAATGTCATGCTAGCTCATCTCGTTCCAACTCTACCATGTAGCTGTGAAGGCCCTGAACAACACAAATGAAAGAAAAAATGAACATAGTTGGCTACTGTCTTTAGCCTGCCTGTGCAGCTCTTTAGGTGCAAGTGTCCACCAGGACAATGACAGTGGTAACCGTTACACCTGCTAAACATTTGCATGTGTTTATTGCTTTAGTAAGTGTATGGTCATTTTAGTGGAACGATGCTACACACAACAAAACCAAATGTTCAACTAGTTTTGTCATTATCATATTTGCATTACCAAAACTACATAACTCACCTACACGTTTCCAGATGGGCTCATGTGACACAGTCTGAAAGAACTGGAAAAAGTATAAAACCCTCTCATTTGTGGCACAGTGAATACCATAAAGTTTAAATATCTCAAATATTTACATTTTGTCTCTGGATGATTTATGTTTTTTTCTTTCATCGTGTGACAACCCTGTGGGCAACCTGTGGTCAGGTTGACAAACAAAATGCACCATGTTAGGGCATTGAAAATATGAAAAGAGAAGTTTTTTTGACCTGTTAGATCCTCTCCACAAAACATTCCCAAATGTCACTGTAGAACCGCAATAATTCACGACCAATCATCCGATGTTTTGGGTCACACTGGTCTTTAACTGCGGTCTGCTGGTTGGCAGAGGTCTCCTCAAGTCCAACCACTAACACTTTCTACTTCTAGTGTGAAGTACGTTTCCATTGAACAGAAACAATGCAATCCACAAAATATAACTGAGAATAAAGTTTCCCTTTGTCTGAACATAACTTTTAGGAGAGCAGGTTTAGCGTGCTGCGGCCTACAATGAGCTGCTAACGTAGAGAAAGAAAAATCCTTTTTCATTCTTTTTAAAGTTAGACACAAGTTGATAATAGAAATACGTATGACTAGCATTACAACACAATTAAGGGACATTATAACAAATGTCTTTATTGTGTGTGGTAATAAACTTTTAATCCAAGTTCTTCATTTTGCAGCGTTTCCTGGTTCCTAAAAGCATGGCTTTGTTGCTTGTCCAACAACTGGCACTTGTGAAAACACTGGAGACACTGTAACTTAACTGTAACCTGTTTGATCATGGGCCTGGGCCATAAAGTAATATAGTCAGGGGCCACATAAAACCAGCCAAAGTGCCACACTGGGCCCCCGGGCCAGAGTGTGGACATGTCTGGTCCAAATAAAGGGAGCACTATTTAGGACGAGTGTTGAAAAGCAATTCCGACTCCCTGCAGTTCTTTGCGGAGAACACCTCATAGCTGAGGTGAAGAGTGAAGGTCAGGTCTCCTATGACAAGACCTGGTTGAACTGGAGAAAAGTAAACAATGAAAGTATGAATGTGGGAGTACTCTGTAAGCCTGTGTATACCATCAAGACACAAGGTATTTGCTGACTGAAAGTGATGTGGCCTTTCCTCACCTCCTCACCGACTGTCTGCTTAGCTCCCGCTGAGTGTGGAGAGCACCATCGTTTGGTGTGGACACCTGTGGATATTCCACTGTTGACACCTTGACCTTGCCTCAACTGAGCTGGACAAAACCTATCAACAAACCTGACAGAGGGGTCTTAACCTGTTAATTCCCAGATATTTCTTTACATTTCCTTGACAAAAAATAAACTCTACCACAGACAAGGCAAAAAATAAAAATCTTTCTTACTTTTAGTTTTACTCTTACATAATACAAACTCTTGCTTTTTAAATGTCAAGAATCACTTCTCCCTCAGAGAAACTCTTTAAAATTAGCTGCATGTCTGTCTTACATCAGGAACGTGTGGGTCATAAAGTGCATTTCTTTTCATTGCGGATTCACTTTCCAGCTGTGGTTCCGTTTCGGTCCAAACACCGAGCTGAGGGTTTTTAAATCCAACGATTCTGGAAAAGTTGACAAAGCGGCATTTTGGCAAAGGCTGACAGCGTCACTAACCCTTTAAATAGGCAGGAAAGGCTCAGCTGAGGTAAAATAATCTAAAGACGGTGGTTTAAAAGTGATTCACAATTTATATGTAGCTTATATACAGTATGTATCAGATTTTAGAACAGGCACATGTAAACGTGTGCAGTGGTTCACTTCTGTTTTTCCGCTGTGCTCCTCCACCCCCTCAGTTCCCCACACAGCCCGCCTTCTGTCTTGTTCTCCTTGTGTGTGAGCACAGTTCTCACTGTATCCAGTGATTACAACTGGAGTCACAGGTCATCAGAGAACCACCAAACAGTCAGCAAATTTTCCCCTTTGAAGTACTGACACTTGGTGTGCACATGTCCTGCTGCAGAGACGCGGTCCGTCTCTTCAAAGATGGATGTGTTTATTCACTTGAAACAGAAAAACAGCAAATGCTGCTACAATATGCAGAGAAAAAAAAGTCATTCATCAGCACATTCAGTTTTCAGATCATCACCCCGAAATGAAGTCATTTTTTTACGGCTTTGTCTTTCTAAAGGTTGCAGATGGAGCTAAATCAATTCCAGTTAAAGGTTTTAAAAGGGATCACATACTGTAGATCGGATTTACAAACGGAAAAACCATAAAATAAAAATGCCATGTTCTCTCAGGGTAGTCCAGTTCAGTTTTCTTACACAGTCCAAATACATGCAGATTTTGGATTTGGTTGAAATAACACTTTGACTTGACCATTGGTGAAAATGTGAGTATAAATAGTTACATATTTTTTTGTGCCAGCCTGTGATAAACTGGCAAACTGCCCAGGCTCTACCCTGATTCCTGAAACTCCAGCTCTTCCAAGACCCTAACAAGAATGAGGTAGTATAAAATGGATGGATGGATGGAGAGGTCACTATTTACACATCTTTAATGATAGTTTTTCCTTTACATTTTACTGTACCTGACCTCCTCAAGGTTTCTGCAATAGTATTAATCGTAGGTGTTGAAAGGCTAAAATCCATCTGTGATTTCCTTTTTAAAACTGAAAGTCAATTCTCTGTCAAAAGTAGAAAAACCAGACCTAACAACCAAACAGGGAAATTACCACCATGCTTCTTATAGAGGGGCAGACACAATTTCTTATCTTTGTTTAATTAAACAGAATTGTGTTTAAACACAAGTGTTGTTGTGTTGTGTTTAAAAATGTCTTCAACCTATAATGCGAATTGTCCTTGTCCGTGTTTTGTACCATGTGTTTTGTATTGTACTGTATGTAATTGTTAATAATTAAAATTTGAATATTGAAGGCTTTTCTTTTATACTAAAATATGATCTTTTCCCATTAGGCTCACATGCTCTCACATTCCTTGGTACAGCTGAGACGTGTCAGACTGTGTACTGTACACACTCCCACAAACCCATACAAATACACAGACAGTGTTGTGAGAGTCTGTGCACACAGCTGTGTGTCTGTCCACCCACTGAACTGTAGTTATCACGATGAGTCAGTTCAGAGGACAGACACATACCAACACAATCTGGGTGGGACATGTACAAACACATGCATACGGGGGTGGGGGGGTGGTGGGTAGGGGTACTCCACTCATGTGTAGTAATATGAATGTTTAAGTAAATATTTTAATTGTTGTTTGTCCACAGGCATCTTCTAAGGTTGGGTTTAGATGATGTGAGAAGGGGTGGCTCTTCCATTACAGTATGTGACTAATGCACTGCCAGTGAACTCTATAAAAGTGACAAATTATAGTTCCCATAGAGCCGTAAGCAGAGTTTTATTAACACAGTCACCTGATTCTCTGGTGACCTGCACAACCAGTGGTCTAGAACATATTTTTTCTACTGTTATAAAGTAAATATTTAGCTGAAGATGGCTCTGGACCTTACATTTCTGCAGTGAATCTATTTGGCCGACGACAAACCCCCTTGTTATCTGCTCCTTAAACAGTCCAAGAAGAATGCGTTAGCTGCTAGAAAGGCCAATTTACACTCCATAATACACAACGTTAGACCCAAGCATTTCTATAGATTGTCAAAAAAAACAAAACCTTTGTGTTTCTGCTGCAGAAACATTAAAATGCTGCACAGTGGAACCCCTCCACACGGGTTTAATCCAATCCACAACAGCACTCGTGTCTCGATCCACTCGTATCTAGATCAGTTTTTCCCCATATACAGTATATATTGATAATATAAAATAATAATAATTAAGAAAACATTTTATATTATTGTGTAGAATGGGTGAAATAACCAAGCTAGAACTTTCTTTAAAAAAAGTCACTCATATGGTTGAAAAAATGGTCTGTAAAATAAAAATGATATATGAAGATATATAATGAGATATGAAGTCAGGAGTTCAGTTCCACAGCAGGTAGAAGACAATCGGTTTTTGTTACTGCTACGGAAACTCATCTTGATTTTATTGACTATGGGGGTAGAGTTGTGTTACTGCCAAGTACAATATTCTGTTATATGACCTTAAATGAATTCTTCTTCTACCTCAAGTCAATCTTTTACATACGTACACATCACAGTCTGTTGTTTGAAGAGGTAAATGGGTAAATCAATAGCAGAACAATAAAGACAAAACTGTGAATGCAGTGAAGGGAAATAACTGACTGTTGGATTATGTGATCGAGAAAAATAGTTTAGACAAACTCTCATGGTTGGTTTATTTCAACACACTGTGATTATCCGTTAACAACCTAATTATCCCAGTAAAGCTAAACATACAGTACATCCTTCCAGAGTACTTCCATGGTACTACAACACTGAGCGTTAAATGGCCCACATTTAAGAGACACATTTGTTATCACTTCCTTTTTTTTACTATTCTAGAATGAACTGTGCAGATTCTCACCAACATTATAGCAGCAACATTTAACTTGGGAGCAGCTGATGACACGATTAAATATAACCAATAGACTCAACTGTACTATTTTAACAAGGTCATGCTTTATGATCACCTACAGCTGCTGGGATTTGGCCTGTGTAGATCCTGTCTGTAGATCCTGTCTGTAGATCCTGTCTGTAGATCCTGCAGCCCCTGTGTGCTGCAGACCAATAATTTGACACACAGCTAGTGTTTCAGTCCCTAATGGATAATGTTTTAAATGAACAACTTATTGTTTTGTAACATATTTTATACAGAGTGGCTGTGCAGATGGATGTCATGTTTCATCTGAATGTGGAACCCAGCAACCGTCATCTCCAGTTCTGTGCACAACAACAAGAAATTGTTTACCAGGAACTTATAAAGAAAGGCTGTCTTTAAAGTTTAAAGCACCAGCGTGCCGTCGTGTTGGATGGGACCAAAAAATATAGATGTGTAATTGAAATATACCGAGACAGAGCTAATGGTTTAAACACAGACATGCACGCCACACAGAAGCACAGCTGGAACTCCGCATCGTCCGAATACAGTGCTCGCAACCAGACATTTTGAAGATGCCAGAATCTAATTTTGGCCGCAGCCCACTGCCAGTTGGCGTAATAACAGTGTGCGTCAGGAAACGGATTGTGCTATGAGGTAATATGATGAATGTGAGGTATCCAGCTCAGGACAGCAGTTTATTTCGCATGCACAAATTAAGGGGAGGAAACCCAGCGCACTACAGCCGAGGTACAATGCATCACTATCTGAACGACTGGAAACATTCTTTTCCTTCACTGCCAAGTCAGGCAGTTAGTCAGCACTTGATCGTGTCAACATGTGTTTTACAGTTAAGTAGAAGTTGCTCACTCAGGTAACTCCTGTCATGTTGATGGAAACTTGAATATTATTGGACATGAAATAAGTCAATCTTACCACTTTTCCCCTCCGGCGGCTACATGTTGTTGAACAGTATATCCAAACTGGGCTTGTTTTGGACCTTTGATGATCCTGTGTTTCTTTGTGTCGATATTGAAGCAGTCATTGAACCCTGGAAGAAACAGCACAGAACGACATCTTTTGGATGAAAAACCTCAAATCTTCAAAACCATATTAGATGCCATCAAGCTGTAAAAGGACATAATCATTAAATCACAGCATTAGTGCTCTGTAGCACTGGTCATAATTTTGGAAAGACATAGTTAAACTAAAATAACACTCTACAAATGAATGCACCGAAGATTTATCTAACCTCTTTGGACAAAGTGTAAGAAAAAAAAACAACAAGTGGTTTTATATGTGAAGATGCTCATGACCAAGTTTCCTCAGTGGGCTTAGACAGAATTATCTGACTTTTAAATTTCCACAGTACTGTCAGCGGATACAGAGATGTGATTTTCCTTTAGGCAGAGAAAGAAGAAGTAATAAGCCACCAGACTTCATCACTTAATTCTTCTTTACTCCATTTGTTCATCCATCTTTTTCTTAATCTCTGCTGATCTCAGTTGCCAATTTCCCGACCAGTTATAAGTATGTTGGTTGACGGATTAATATCCTGGCTACAAGAATTAAACAACAATCTTTACACACGAGCTCAGCGGTCCTTTGAGTGTAAATATTAACTTGCCAATAAGTAAGAGAACGACTTTTTTTTTAGATCTATTATTTGTCTTCTCCCATTAGGTTAGAGTTGTAAAGTTTTTTTCTAGGCAAGGTCAAATTTACCTTATAGGTCAACTCATTCCTCTGAGATACCTATAATTAAACTCCATGAAAACTTGTTTCATTTTAACAATTCTTTCATTCTACTAAATAATAAATTGCAAAATGTACTTTGACTGGTATAACAGAAGTGCTTTTATTCATCACCATTACAGAACACTAGACTCTAAGTCTGTTTTTTTCACTGTCTTTTAACCATCAACAGGGAATTATGCAATTGCTACCCCGTTCCTCAAGAGACAAATTAAAACAAGGACTTGTCTAATTTATTAGTTTTTTCTGATTGTCCTAGAGAGCCATAAACAATGTACATTCAACTCAGGGGCCATTTGGCTTGCTCATAGGTTTGATTTGCCCCCAGGCTAGATGTTGGGAAAGACAGGCATTTGATTAAATTCTGTACAACGACGCGTTTGTTGCTTTGAAACCCTGTCTTCTTTTCTTTTTTTCTGAACAACTTAAAATTACATATGAATACAAGGATCACCTCTGCAATGTGAATAGCTACAAGGGCAGATATTGATAATGTACACAAAAGCAATAAGGTCAAATGCCTGCAGAAATGTGAAGTGCATTAATTGTTCAAAAAACATGAATCGTTTTAATTGACACACCTTGATTGGCACAATCTGAGATCATTATGAAATTCACCACAAAAATAAACAGTTGTCTCTGCCATGTACGGGGTTGATGTAAATATTGTGAAATGACTTACATATAAACAGATGGGTTTTTATTTGATAAATAGAAAATGTTCATAAAAATGCAGAATGATTTCCAGTTAACAGGAAAGCTGTAAACAGTTCTGTGTAAAAGCAGCATCGACCAGTCAGAAAAAGGTTTGGGTCACAGCACGTTGCATTTGGCTGAACCTAAAAGATAACATTTAGACAGCAAAGGATTTTGACCTTCCACTTTTTATTAAAAGTTTATAAAAATATTATTCAAGTGTTCAGTACAAATACTTATGTTTACAAATCTAGGAACCACTATTGAGGGAGGACTATTATGGAAGACGATTAGGAGGAGATGAATGGACTTTTCAACCGAATAAACCCAGTTGTCATTCAGTGACGCCATACTAAAACCCAGTTGTCATTCAGTGACGCCATATATAATTGCCATATATTATATATTATATATATAATATATAATATAGCCCACCAGATCTGTTTCTCTGAACATGTTTGGCACTTGGGTTATCAGGTGAGTGTCCACCATTGGACAGTCTGTCACAGTGCCTCATATAGAGACAAACCACCATTCACACCATGGTCAATGAGTGTCCATATAACTCAATTCCCAATCTTTGGATTTTCTAAATTTTACACTTTGAGAGGAGAGGAAACCAGAAACCAGTGAACTGATGATCTTCTTGCTGTAAGACAAGCACACCAACCACTTCTACCATGTGACCTCACTTCATGATTGTCTTTTATGTATAATTTCCCAGCATAAATAAAAGTTTAAGTACATTACCAGATTAGATATAAAAGATAAAAAAAATATTTATACAATAGCAAAATAGAGGGAAATAAATGTAACATTATAATGCGTTTTTCTTGCCATGCAACCAAATGGACCTCACAACTGTCCTGGTACAACAGTATTTCAATGGCATGATTTCTAACAAACACTGAAAATAAACATCCTTAGATGTGATCATAGAAAGGCTGAAGTTGAATCAAGACATTACTGTAGGAAAGGCTACGACAATGGAAACTGTTGGTGTAAAAGCATGAGAATGGAGGTGATCCAGTTTCCATTTCAAGCTACTAATGTGGCATGGCAACTTAATATTCCTGGTAATATCAGCAGCCTCTAACGCAATAGAGCATTCTTGCTGATTTTCCCGTGTACCGGCGTCCGTGCCCAGATAAATAAACCTTGAGTCGGTGGCTGCTGGTGCGACCCACATTAGCCCGTGGTTGCGCTTGGCTCCACACCAAGCTGCAGGAGCTTCACCACAAGAGAACTGACAGAGTCCAGCCATGTGGGTGCATTGTGCAAACTGGTGGCTTGGAAACATCCTTAGATATGACGGTAATGTTTTTAGATTTTTTTTTCTTACAAGTAATGCATCTAAGGTTATTGAAACATACCATACTTTTTTAAAGAAATGTTCTCTCGGTTGTGTTCATAAAATGAAGATGTGATGATAAAGACAGAGGATTACTGTACGTCTGTGTCCAACAGCTGTTTAATCAACAGTGGCAGCAGAGTTAAAGAAATGTCTTTAAGAAGGTTTGTCCGTTGATTTATCCTGAATTTTCCAACAGAAGTGGTTTTCTTCATAGTTGGCTATAGATAATGACATATTTTTTGTACTTTTTATTACACTAACCCAACGCCAGAGTAAATGCTCAAATAGGCATGGGGGTCTGAAAACCAGATGTTTCAATGTAAACAACAGCCATCTGCACAGTAAGCACCCACATGTCTATGACACTCTAGACGTACACATGAACAATTGAATAACCAGTGACAATAGGTTGTCTTTTATTTAATTTGTGCTAATGAAGAAAAAGGTGCAACATTACCCCCACCTTTGATCCCCAAAATGAGATTTCCTGAAAGCATTGAACTGTCTTGTCTTTTGCAGCACAAATGAGTTACATCTTTTTAGATGGAGACAACTTTAAGCCCAGAAGGAGGATGAGCAGCGTATTTAACATCAATCTGGAGCTTAAGGTCATTTCACTAAAAAGAAATGGAGCATACTAGGTGAAGAGTGCTCTTGAGGATGCATGGAAATTAATGTAGGTCTTATAATAGTTCCTTTACACTCAGAGAACTCCTGCAGTTGTAAATTCACTCATTCAATTCATTCTTCACACAGTTATGTTGATCGAATCATCTTTTTAAAAGTCTTAACATTTCACTCAAACAGCTTCAAGATCAGATCAAAAATGTAACCTCCCCCTGAAGTTCCTGCCAAAACATCTACCACCACAGCCAGAATGAAGTCTTCTACCCGCAGACTCCAGCTACAAGGTCAGTGTCTCCCTCACTGTGGCATCAGTCCAAAGCTTAGTTCCAACAAATTCCAAATACAAACCAAATATTTACAAAAGTGATTTCCTCTCCCACACTCCCTAGTTTTGTAATATTTAATAAATTAGAACAGAGATTAATACTTTTTTTAATTGCTTTCTAATGACCCTTTGTTTGGGTTTGGGTTTATCAGGACCAAAACAAATGTATTTATGATGGGAAATAATTTTGGATCCCTGAACAGTCTGGCCTAAGTTTTGGCCGGCTCTCTTTCACATCCATTTTTAAATGTGCAACTGTCAAAGTGATTTCACTGATTTCATTGCACACAATTCTGGCTCAACATCAATTACCCTCCTGTCAATGGAAACTTGTGGCAGAGAAGATAACGTCAACATCCATCCAATGATCAAACCTGCTTCCAGTTGTTCACACAGCACCTCTGTGCTCCGTAATGATTCACAATACCCTTCAGGTTACACATGTAGTTTTGCTTTCTCTAACTGTCAAACCAAATTAGTGTCCAATTTTATATTAAATAACTTACTATTAAAGTCAAAGTTATTTTCAAAAATCATCTGCATTGTTTTATGTCGCGACCTTAAATAAAGTGAAGCTTTTTTTTGCCAAATTCTCTCTCTCTCTCTCTCTCTCACACACACACACCTACACATAATAACAAAGTTGCATAAACACCTTTCACTCACCTAAGAACTGGCTGCAGATCCAGAGAAGGAGGAAGCAAGAGTACTCCATATGTTTGCTGCTGGAAGTGTGCGTCTGAGTGAGAGAATGTGTGTGTGTGTGTGTGTGTGTGTGGACGCTGTAAGTGTGGATGTGTCTTGTGTTGAGGTGCAGAGACCCAGTGGCAGGCACAGTTAAAGATCCCACTCTGATTGACTTAAAGTCTAAGTCAGAGTAAAGTG
>NW_007585112.1:384388-390941 GCF_000523025.1 Cynoglossus semilaevis | reverse complement strand
AAGAGGAGGTCCAGTCTCACAGAGCTCATCTCTCACAGACTCTCCTTCAGTTTTCAGTTTTGGGCTTTAAATACAAATTGAGCCAAAGAACAGATTTTGGTTATATTTTAAAAAGCCCTTGAAATGCACTCTCTTTTAACACATTGTTTTGGTCTTTAAGTCCAGCACAGCTCAAACAACGGAATCAACGCAATCAACGGAATGAGAACCACGTTGTGAATACACAGGTTGGTCCATCAGACAATCATTACACTTTCATTACCATTTGACAACGTCTCCCTGTAGAACTGACACTAGGACTAGGTTAAAAAGGCACTCAGTGTTCAGTCAGTCATAACACGCAGTACGAAGGCTTCTGCCATGGAACAACCACAGACTAACCGGTGTCTTTACAGTGGTAAGCAAATGTGGGGGTCCTATGTTACCTCATCCCATAGCAGCTGAACCATCCAGTCCCAAACTACAGGATGTATAATGGCCCCAACTACGTAATAGGACAAGAGCTTGTGTACACCAGGTTTCCTGAAATCCATTTGTGGTCGACTGGTTGATTTTCAGTTAACCACTTAACTGCTGCACGTCATAGAGCAAAACGTCTTTATGTTTTACTTAAGTTAGAGAAAGAAAAAAAAATTTTATAGCCCAGATAATTATAGACTGTGCTCAGAAACACTGAAGACTGTGACTGGGTTTAACACAGACAATCTTTAAGTTGGTAAAGGTTTTTAATGATAAAAGCCTAAACAAAAGACTTTGCTTTATCTTTTAAAACAGTGTACTTCTTTAGAGTCAACCATAACTTTTTTTCAGAACACTTATTTTCTTGTCCAACTATGATGTCTCCAGGATTGTATCCAACTCCTTCTACAAAACCTAAAGGATAAGTGGTGGATAATGTTTGGATGCATTCATGAATGGTGAAAGGGGGCATTCATAGAGAAGGACACAGACACTCCAAGGCTCTACAGCTCTATTCTCAAGAGGTCTGTGTGACAGCAATGTACATTTATGACGAAAAGGTTTATTAACTAAGCAGTAGTTAGAAGGTAATTGTGGTAATGTAGAATATGTTCATCAGTATAATTGAACTGTCTTGTGTGTGACCCAGAGAGTGCCACTCTCTGCCACTCTGAAAAACAAAATGAAGCACACTACAGTACTGATCTGCTCCTGCGTGTGTTTGCTGCACATTCACACGTCGACCCTATCCTATAAACAAATGTCTATTTTTAAGTCTTACATACAAATATATAGTTTTAGTTTCAGCAGACGTCTAGTAGTGGTCTCTTTTCTTCTTTTAACACGGAGCAACCACAGACCACACAAAGACAGTGTTTTTGCTTTAATATACACATAAAACCAGCACCTCTATAAAAAGATCACAGACCTGCAAAAGCCCTCCGATTATGAATTAATTTTTTCACTCAACATGTGACCTCAGTTCTGGCTGTTGCCACGTGTCCACACGTGATTAACTGCACAGAAGGTAAGGCATGCACCTTTTCAAAACTAAATAATAAAAAAAAAGTCTAAATTATAGGCCAAGGAAAATTAACTCTTGTTGAAGAGTTTAGTGCTTTAACAGGACGC
The DNA here is from genome assembly GCF_000523025.1 of Cynoglossus semilaevis. NCBI lineage: Eukaryota > Metazoa > Chordata > Actinopteri > Pleuronectiformes > Cynoglossidae > Cynoglossus > Cynoglossus semilaevis. The sequence continues at coordinate 389,351 of NW_007585112.1, read as the reverse complement.
TCAGAGGTGGATCATAAAATTGACAAAACTACAGAATTGGGATTAAAATTAGGATTGTGAATTACACACCGTGGATATGTTTGACACACATGGACACCCATCCAGTCAACATTAGTATGGACTCTATACTAGAGACTTTTTGGACAACCATACTCATGTTACAATTTTATATAGTACTAATGTTTGCAGTGTTTTGAATGACTGTAAGAAGCAAAATTAGATTTTCAATATTTTGAAAATGAAGTGGGATTTTTTTTAGTAACTATTAAAATGACCAGCTCAACCTTTTCTGAAAGCCTGACTGCCTGGCAGCATTGTCTGTCCGTCAGAAACTGACAGGATAAAAAGATAAGGTTTTTTTCAGTCGTCGCACCGTCCAAAAGTTCTCCATAAACATGTAGCGTTATAGCCAGAATTGTTTCATTCAGTATTGTGGGCACTTACTCACAGCTCAGGAATCTCCACTGTCATCTTGTAAGACAAATGATAGATCAGAGAGAAACCTACAATTAAGATTAAGGTCTGCTGCTCTGAATGAAGGCAGTGTGCCAGTGCAGTTTAGGAGCTGTCCTCTTCTCGTTCATGTTTCTAGACCAATGCTTTCCTTCTAACCAAAATTGGCCTGTAGATGTTTAGCTCACTGTCGAAGAAGAGGCAGTGTCCCAGAGGAAGACTAAACTGTGTGAAGAATTAGGTTTTGAAATCCTAATCCCTTTCCCTCCACCAGGACATATAAACCACACAGAGCCCCACTGTGAAGCACAGCCTGAAATCAATACTGAACAGGAGCTGCACATTCATCACCTTTTCAGGGCCTTCACCAACACTCGACCACAACTGCAAGCAATTACCTCAATCACCCCAGGATTATCTGTTTGTGTGCGATATACTGCCGTCTCCTAAGGCTACAACAGAAGCCTTTCTGCAGCTGTACAAGTCCTCTGGGCTCAGGCTTGAGGAAGCAAATAGCACAACCCCATCAGAATCCAGGTTCTACCACCAACTCACAATCATAATGTTGTCAGGTTGGAGACCTCCAAGCCTTCATGATCCCTGGTGCTTTTATTTGACTAATTCTTTACTTAATCATTCAACAGACGAGGACGGATTGTAGATAAATCAGGTTTGTTAATCGCCAAACATTTTATTTTAATCCTACTTATTTACTTATACGTATTTGTAACACACACTCCACAATTTCAAGGTATTTAGGCAGCTTTTCCAGGGACACAAACTCCTAAGCAGAAACCATGAAATGTCAACAGCTTTTTAAGGGATGTATTACTTTATTATTGATGGTGGGAAAAAAGGGAATGAAAATTTCTTGGTAAAAACTTGTAACAAACCAGATGTGACAGCCTCTAAGTGGATGGATTCCTACATAGGTGTTTACCAATACACATGGCATCAGTACCAGAATCGTTTCTTAATTCAACTCATACTCATATTCAAAAAAGTGTGCCGATCCAGTGGCCCGATGCTCTTAAAAGGCTTTTCACCTCAAACAAACGTACAAATTTAACCACTGATGTCAAGGAACATCCCTTTAGACCTAATTATAGTACTTTCCCCAACCCTGTTATGAAGTAGATCTGAAGGAAGCACGCACAAAGCCTTTTCAGTTCTCTCTCAACTCTTCTTCTTTTTAGTATTGTTCTGTCCAAAAGTTTCCCTCAAGAGCACATGGGTTCCTAAGCTACAAAACAGTATAAGGGAGTGTTCTGCCTTTCTCTCAAAACACTGAACCAACTGGGAAGCTATAGAGTGCAGTAGAACCAAACATCTGGTTGGAAGCCTCCTGATGTTTCGTCTGAAGCCTCCGTTCTCATTGTACTATACCATCTCTTGTTCTCTGTCAATGTCCGAAATCAGCTACTTCATGGAAAAAGTTCCGCAAACACAAACTGTGCATGCTGAAGCTTACTGCCCATGGAGATGCTACTTTCCACAACTCACGGCCAAGTAAGTCAGGGGCAGGATGAAACAGAGCAGGGTTTACAGCTAAAGAACACATTCAAAGCCCTCCAAGGAGCTTTTCAGACACATTACTGTTCCAGCAGTTCATTTTTGGACCTGTAGCTTCTGCTGTGAAGACGGCAGGGAACAATCACGGTTCCAGAGAGTTCCCCTGGATAAAACATTAACCTGCAGAAAGTTCTGGGAGATCATGCGCAGGAAGTCAAGAATTGTACATGAACCAAACATGACACCTAAATATTGTATACACATAAAACAGTCCAAAATGGAAATGTCTGAACAAACAGGTCTAATTTGCTCCAATTTAAAGAGCTTATTATGTACATTACTAACTGTACTTATGTATATTTTATATATTATTTTTTCTATAGCTATTACAAATATGTGTACATATATATGCATTTATACTGTAAATGTATACTGTAATTTCTCTAGGACATTTAGTACAAATATTTCATTCTAAGCAAAAGAGAAAATTTTGCTCAATCATTTGATTTGCAAATGCATTTTCCTAAAAAAAAACAATAACCCACATTGTTAATTCCCTCTGACACCAGTGTTAAAGTTAAGCATACTGTGTCAACCCTGTGTTGGCGATTGTATTAATTATGGTTTAAAGATTTTGAAAGCCATGCGTTTGTTTGACCAACAGTCTTAATCATCCCTTTGGAATGAAAAAAGATGGCCAACCAGTCAGTGCTGAGGCAATACAAATCAAAGCAGGGCCAGTGGATGTGGATCTGGAGAACTTGAGTGACAGGACGCAGCCGAAGAGGAATTTAGTGGTTTTTAGGCCACCATGTGAAACTCCACAGAATTCAAACTTCTGTTTTTTTCTCTGAGGTTGCAGAGTATCAAGAAGACTTTCTCCCTGTTTGTCCTGAGTAGACGGAAGAAACTCTACTCTATGGTTGGAAATGTGTGTGTTTACATCACAAATAAGCAGGTCCATACTGTGAGGGAGTAAACTTTACAAAGATATCCTAACTCCCCCACACTCACGCTCCCCCGCTGCCATCTACAGCATGCTGTGTTCAATGAAGTTCCCTCAAGTCGATCTTTGTTTGTTGCGTGACTGTTTTCCAAAGATGGAATTTAGAATAAACAGTGTATCATAGATGTAAACTCAACCTGAGATGCAGGGTTTAGAGTTTTAAACACTGTTCCTCTGTGAATGACTCATGTGGAAATGCACACACATCCCACATATCATTATTTGTACATCACTGTGACATCGCTGATGCATTATCATTTGTATGCTGCGCCTTTCACTTAAAACAGACAGTGTTGGGTAATATTATCCAACACAACGGAAGGAGTTTGTTTGTGTCTATCCTACAAAAGTGCAGGGATGTGGGGCCGGACAATCCCTCCCAACAAACAACTGAATGTCCATGTTTTTTTTTCTGGAACTTTTTTTGGTAATCTCCAACCAACAAGATTTAGATCTAAAGGACTGCATATGTGTTCAGCTTTGATTACATTACACAAATCACATACAGGGAAAAGGTTTACTGATGATTCAGAATACAACCCTAAGTGGAGACTGGAAATCAATCATTTTAAGGTGTTTCTATGATTTTTCTTTTGTTTTGTTTTTTTCAGAAAGGACAACATAATGAAACAGTTCCAAGTACCAAGGTGTTTTTCAAATTCCTACGGTGTGAAAAAAAACAATAAATTGTTAACTAGACTTAAGAATATCATTAAGTGAATACCAGAGGAAAATTCCAATATATAGTAAAAAAATATATGAAAGAGATGCATACAGAGAATGAGGAAAAGTAAATGTTTCTGTCTGAGTTTGAGTGAGTCATTCTAACTTTTCCAGATTTCTGGCAGGGCTTAGTGCAGGTCATATTGTGCCAGTAGCAATAGTGGGAAATAGACTAATGTGGAAACTAAAGCCACACGCCACAAGATGGACGACAATGGAACACCGCAAAGCTCACACATCCAGATTCAGGGCAAAGCCATGTCTCTCGACACCTAGCTTAAACACAAAGCCCTGTTGCAGTGATGAAGTAATTTCCATTAGCCTCCTAATGTGCTAAATGTCAGTAAGTGTTTTACCCCGTAATCTTACCCCTAATAACAGATATTTTATAGTGCTGACTCTGACACAGTCAGACATATATGTGATATACATTATAACCAGTTCTTACACAAGCCACAGTCTTAGAGTTCCGTTGTCTTCCTGGACAATTTAAAGCTGCGATGAAGTTCACCCACTGGGATCCCATTTCCAATCAAACAACTCACAAATCTCCGCAAGACTTAGGTCATAGAGTCCTGTGGTTGAATAAACTTCGGCCTCTGTCACGTCTACATGGGAGAAAACACAATCCTCTTTTACTGCGTATGCATTTACATTCATTGTGAGGCAGATGGAAAACGTGTTCTAGGCTTTCTTTCCCCCTTGGATCCTAATGGAAAACCAAAATGTCTTCAATTTTCCGCTTGTAATTATTAGGTTTCGCTAAGCTAATGTACAATTATCTGTTGCAGGTTGAACCCTCACACACTAAATTACTTCTTTCTGGCAGAATTCTTTTTATACTATACACCAACACTATAAGACAAGGATAAACGTGTATGTCCCTCCTACTAAAGCAGGCATGGGCAAACTATGGCCAGCAGGTCAGATGTAGCCCTTTTGGCCTTCTTTGCTGGCTCCTTAAATATTAGTACTAAGTTAGTAACCACTGATTTTAATGTTTCTTTTTTCTGTATTACAGTGTATCAACCCGGTTTACTTAATGCCACAATTTGTCTTAGGCCTGTGTCTTTCTCAAATACATCTCGTTGTGCATTTTGAATCTTTTCAAGGCTGTAGGTCTCACTGCCACATATGATGATAAAACTGTTGTTTTAACCTAGATGGGTGTTGTACTACGTAAAGCCCAGTTCCCAAACAGATAATGCTGGTGTTGTTTAGCTCTTCCTACATGTCAGAGCAGAGGATCAGCGAATCAAACAACAACAA
>NW_007585112.1:351554-384382 GCF_000523025.1 Cynoglossus semilaevis | reverse complement strand
TCAGTGAAACAAACATCAACAAATCTGGCACCAGATCACAGTCAAATGATGAAAACTTCAGATCTATCCTGAGAATTCCCACAATCAAACATCAAAGTTGGATGTACTGGCAACACAGGGGCCCAATAAACTGTTCCCACTACATTTTAATGTAATTCTTAAATGTAGGAACGTCATACAAACGTATGAGCTGAACGTATGAAGTAAGGTTAATTTTACTTCATGGAAGTTCAGATGTAATTTTCCTACAGTTATGAACAGAAATAGTATTTATGGTCAATGTAATAAAAACCAATGTGAACGAGTGCACTGAGAGTTTTCACTTTTTCTTCTGCTTTCCCATCATTTAACAACAATTAAAAAGGCTTTATTAAATATGTATTTTCATGTAGGCAATTTTGATGAGCAATTTTAGACGGTTGCCTGACCAACAATGTCAATCGGAAGCCTCTCACCAACAAGGGGCATACCCTGAGGTCATCAGAAGGCCCTAATAGGGCAGCAATGAACTCGAACTTTTTGGAGCGGGCCTCGTGACCACAGGTTTTTCTGGGCCCCCACAATTACTATGGTAATGCTGGCAGGCTTGTTCGTCACATAAAAAGTATGTCTCTGGAACGCGTAATGGTGAAATGTGTAATAAGTCAGGGATGTTATTGGTGTCTCTGGTGACCACATGACTGACCATACAAACTGAATTTACAAAGTGTTAACTATTAAAACTTTACATGTGCACAAAGCACACACTAAATCAAGTCCAGACTACATTCCACTGCGTGTTCCATGAGCTAATGAGGACACAAATACATTTGAAACCAGAAAAAAATATTAAAATCTATCATAAACATTTACCATCGTCCGTAGATTATGCAGTACAGTGTATTTAAAGGTGTTGTAACAACAATGCCGTCTTAGAGGAAGTTCCAGGTACATATCAATACAGCCAAAGTAAGTCATAAATACTGCTCATTAGGCCACAGGTTTACACATTAATACTGTGGTTCTTAAACACCTTTGCCCCACACATTATCTAACTAAAGCTTGTAAGTCATATAACAACTGAACTATATTTAAAACCCAATTTCACTTGTAACAATCTGGAACCCTAAAGTATTGTATGAGAACTATTTATCAACGTAACACTAATACTGCTAACTGCTAACACTTCTCAAAATTATCACTGTGTTGACATGGGTTATATTGCATGATTCAATCTTTTATCACAAACACTCATAACACACACTCACACACACACACTATTTTATCGGAAAGGTTACACAAGAAAATGACAGCTACTGTGACAACAACTGCTGCTGCTGCTGCTGGCCGTTCCCCCATTTTTACTTTGCCAAACAGCTGGAATCCTGGAATGAGATATTTGGCTCAGAACCCTAAACAAGGACTTTTATACACTTTCATCAACCCCCGATGTTCTGTGATTTACTGTAAGACAACCAAGCAATAGCAAGAGTCTGGTATGTGCACCATGAGTATCTGTTTTCTGCCAAGCCCAGGTGAATGTGCCCCCTGTAGATGTTGACAGCTGGAAGCCCTTCGTACCCCACAGTTTATGTTCACACAGTCCATTGAGTACCCCAAAACTTTGACATTTTTCTCCAGTTCATGGAGTGCTCCTGCTTTTTTAATTTGATGCCTGCTCTGCTCGTTTGCCTTTAGATGTTTGGAGTATATATGTAGCTTTCCTTCATTAGTCATTTACACTCTTTTTTTCTGGGCCTGATCAGAGAAACAGATCAAGGAAAAAACACATGCCTTACACCTCATTAGGGTGGCTGTATTCCTTCTCACAGCGTCAAATCCATGTTTCTGAATGCCAGCTGTTTCCACACAGACGTGACCGTGCATGAGCCGTTAGCAGCCACATAATCAAAAACTACAGACTCACCAGGCAGATGGAGGTTCACAGTAAATAATCATATCATCAAAAACAGAAATGTATCTTTGTCCGGTTTAATAAACAAACACCCTTATTATAATTATTATAATTAGTTGTCACTTTTATTGAGAGCAATTTATGAGTCACAGATTGTTTTGAAGCTGCTTCCTTTAAATCACCAAGAACACACATTCACGTTGAAATGTACCTGAAGCATACGTTTGCCCAGATGTTACAGCTGTGATATGTTATGGATATTACCCTTAGTCTCAGTGTTATTCAATACCGCTGTCAAGCTGAAATTGCAGCTGACATTGTTTTATGTCATATTAAATCAAAGCAAAGGGCAAAAGCACTAACTTGTTCCATGAGGTAGACATATGCCACAGGTTTAAGGCAACTCAAAGTAATCACACTTTGCTTGTGTTCCAAATCCGATTAGTGGCTCAATCAAACACAATCAGGGCGTTCAGTCACACTGCAATCAACTGTAGTAGGTTTAAACTCAAGTTGTTTGTCAGATGTACACACAACTAAAACAGGAAACTGTCGACCTTATAGATCTGAAAAAAAGTTTTTTTGTAGTTCCAAGATGTTACGAGATGTTTTAAATCCCTGACCACTACAGTAGTGGTTTTTAAATGAAGCTTATCCAGACCGTATAGGAATCTCTCAAAGCTGACCACCTTTCAGATGTGCACTGACATGGGATGCAGATTTTTTTAAGAAGGTTCACTAGCATTCCACTGCTTTTACGATAAGCCCTCGCCTGATAGAGCAAAGCCCAGGAATGAAAAGTTTATGCTAGCATGCAAGCTCTGTTAACAATGACAGGAGCTACACTAACCAAACAAAGAGTCATGGACTTAATGGTATACAGTACGTGGACCACACCTACCTCTGCAGCTTTAACATCAACCCTCCCGTCTGTTATTGTTGTTGTTGTTGTTGTTGTTGTATTGGAACCAATCCATTCAAATGAACCTGGTTAAAGTGCTTCATACTACAGTACATGCATGCTATCCTGAATGTTTAAGTCATCAAATATGAATTCAGTTCTGACTGACAATGACTGGGAGGCTCAGCCTGGACAGATTAACAGTTATTAATATCACCAACTCAGGACAAAACACATTTAATCAATAATTGAGACAGGCAAAGCTAAAACTACAGAATTTCCACCAAGCTAAAAAGTGGACTCTGCCAAAACATCTTATACAATAGTATAGGTCACATGAAGAATAAAAAATAACTTTTTTTTTCTCAAACAGTAAATCGAGAAAAAAAGACACTTCTGAAATATTGTTATAAGTTGACTTGGTCTGTCAGTGTGAAGTAGCTAAGGTCCTTATTACAAGGTCATCTTTATTACAAATCCACAACTGCAGAAGTCATTAGCCTGTCTTTCATCTCAATATATCATTACAAGCACAAAGCAACATGAACATGTGTCATATAGAAGTCATTTACAGTTTCCATTAGGAGGAATGCTTGTGATAACTGTGACGGTAACATCATGAAAGTGTAACCTTTCTGTTCTGGAAATAAACGCTACAATGTCATGAAGGTTGAAAGTCCTGTCTCTTTCTTATCCAGAGTGATCACACACTGCACTTAAGGCAGAAAGCAGAATCCAACAACGTAATTCTTTGGCAGAGAATTTTTTTAAAGACTACTTAAGTACCGTAGACCACACATGGAAACCAAATGATTGCTAATGGTAGCATTCTAAGCTACACATCAATGAGCAGAAGCTGCAAACCTGACTCACTGACTGTATTTTCCCCACTTCAGTTTTCCTCTTGCCTGGTGACTTTTATGAGAGCAAAATATATAGCCTCTGTCTGCTGTCAGGAGGAATTGAGTGAACAAGAGCGAGGCAGATGTTTTTTTTTCTTTTTCTTTAATGTCTAGACAAACGAATAATGTAGGAACAGTGGCATCAGACTTTGACAAAGCATAAAGGACAGAGGCTATCTGTCTAGTCTGGCATGTCTGTATTTGATGATAAGCTGTGAGAATTTCTTTGCCCTTTTATATGAGGTCTGTAGCGCAGCAAAGGTCTGTTTTAACTACAACCACATGTGAAGTCGTTTGGCTGCTGTCATTGACTGTGCATTTGTCCAGACTTTGCGTGTGGTGAATGTGTTTGAGAAAGTAAAGAAGGCACAAATAAATAATGTAAATTTGAATCTGGTTGTTCTGAGTGCGTCCTTTGTCCTAAACTAAACCTTAAAGAGTAGCTTTTTCCCCCTTTGTTGCCATTATTGTAATTAGAGCATCATAGTTGACAACAATGTATTCATCATTGTGCATTTTTACAACTCACTGCATACATTATACAGACAATACGTTGAAACGTGAGTTTCTGCTGGCAAGTTTGGGTGGGCAGATTTTTTTTCGCCTCAAAAAACTTAAATCTGCTCCAATGCATCGCAGGTGAGAAAATAGAACAAATGAGAGGCTCTGAGAAGGGAAACATAGCTAGGGAGCAGCTTTAAGAACTGGAGCACTACATTTTCTGCAGTGAGTGAATAAACTGCGGAACTGTCTACTCATGCTTGAACTATGCGTCACCTACACAAGGAGAAGCACAATCACCCACGAGGGATCGTCAATGTGTGCTTCCACTAGATCCAAGCAACTCTGATAGCTCACGACCTCAATCACTGTCACTAACACTTTCCACACTTCCCCTTTCTGTCAACCTTCATCAGCTGCATTATTTGCTTCCATTCCCTCCTTAAAGTCCTTCTGTGCTCCCTTTGCCTCTTCTCCTTTACTCAGATAAAGGAAGTGGTTAGTGTGCAGACTGTGGCTGGCTGGAACACTGTGCTCTGCTCTGGAGAAGCCGAAATCTGAGCCCCCGTGCATTAAAAGTTCCACTAGAACAACAATTTCTGAGAGGGAAAATCACGCACAGGACCACTGTTAGGGGATCTGTATGGTTTGGGGTTATAGTGGGGGAGCTTACTTGGGCTATACAGGGGAGTCACAGAAAGAAAACTGAGGAAAAGTGTTCCTCTGTGAAAATGGTCTGGTCTTTCTCATTGATGAACTGCTTTTTGTGCACTTCATATGAAAGAGCTGAGGCCATGCACCTATGGCTTTACTGATGTTGACTATGTATGACCTTCTGAAATATATAAATAATATATATAATAATGTCAGATTGAAAAGCAACTTGTTTTATCTGATCTTTCTTTCTTACAAAATCACATCTCATCTCATCTTGGGCAACAAAGTTCCTGAAAAGAACGAGAGTCTTCAGCTGATCAGAGATCTCATATACCATATATGTCTGGGTTTTTTTAAAATAAGATCTTTTGACCAGTCACATCTGAAATGCAACACGAGTAAGTGCTATTGTCTCATCTTAAAACCCCCAAGATAAACCTGAGGAGATTTACTGACCAGAATCAGAAACCTTCTTTTGTCATTATAAAATGGGAAAATGTTCTATTTCTATGTATTCCTTGGGCCCCTACATCCACTATTGGGTTTAAAATGTCAAAACCTTACTGTATTTTGAAATTAGTCATACATACATAGCTGATTCTTCACATCATCCCACCATCTAAGTTAGCTGGGGACGTCTATTTGACAATGGGTTTGACTGTGAACCCAAATATTTGTTTAGGTAAGGCTTTCTTGCAGAACGTAAAGATGACAGAATACTGTTCTGTTTCAGCTTCTCTCTGGAGTCTTAAAAACCAACGCTGGATGATTCATGATACGTTAACAGATGTACGATGCACAATAAATTAACCAAATAAGAACAATTAAGGTAATTTTGAAGTAACTGACCATAAAATTAAAAGGGAACAGTAGTTACAAACACATAAAATTAGTGTTTTGATTCTATTTGAAACGTCAACATTTCAGGTTTGTTTTGGAACTCACATTATCAACCAATGTGTTTCCCTGCTTTGTGAAACAGCTGCAGTAGATTGTTCAACTTTGTGGCTCACAACAGCCCACTGTACAAATCCACTGTACAATCCACTGGCCAGAACCACTACTAGTGGACAGACTTGACCATTGTAGAATTGGCTTGGTCTCAATAGCTGCACAGTATTTCACTGATTAGTAAATAATTTATTATTTTAGTAAATTATATTAAATACAGTCTAAATGTCACAGGTGATAAAAAGTAGAAATACATCCACAAGTATAACCTGCCAGTCAATAAATCATGCAACAGAGTTCAAGACTTTCAACTTACTTTTACCGTTGTCGCCGTCTATTCATTTTTAACTCTCTTACTCCCTCTGCTGACCACTGGTAAGCGAAACAGCAATATTTGAATTATGCAGAAAGTAATTCTATTAGAGTTCGATTCCGTAACGTGCTCTACACTTCATTGCGACGTACTCTGGTCACCCGAGGACCCCATTAAATCTCAGGTGTGGCAACTGTGGTGCCTGACAGAATTACCTATTGTACACTGTACATTTTAACACACAACCAACATTCTAAGAATGTTTGAGATGTGTGACCATATGTCCATTTAAAAACTAATATGCTGAAACAAGAAGTCATTATTAAGATGTGAAGTATGAGAATATTGATCAATCGGTTGAACTTGGCAATCTGATAAAGTATTGGTGAAGAAACAGGGGCAAAACTTGAATATTGCATATGAATTCAGCAATCGAGGTGTTTTAGCTTATGTGACTAAAGAGGGTGTGGCCTGACATGTTGAACACCTTGCATCGAGGTGTAAAACACTCTAGGGAAGTTTGAGGGGATTGGATCCTGTATGACAAGCAGGGATACTAATGTGCCCTTTTTACTGCAGTCAACATCAACTTCAAAATTCAATATAAATAACACTGACAAATGCATTACAAATGCTACATATCATTTTTTGTATAGCTGACATGTCAAGGGGTGATGAATAATTCCATTTAGCATTGGCTGTAAAACATGAGTGGTTTAGAAAAGATGTGAATTATTTCAAGACTTGAAAAGAGTGAAACTGAAAGAAAAGAAAGATCACTATGTTTGTCTATAATTATTTTTGAAATATCAAAATGTTTTGTAAGAGACTGTCAGAAGACGAGATTCATTTTTGTAGCTCAGTTTTTATAACAATTTAACAACTCACATAAGTTCCAACATATTTGGTTATTTATTTCTTCATATTTACATCTGTTCTATATTTTCACTTGTATTTTCTTAACAAATAAGTATAAATAAATCACAGACTTAATTTCTTTGTGAAAATGTTCACCATCTATGAAATAGTTATTGTAAGTTGGTTGGTTGGGTTTTCAGTTTAATCACTTGTGCAAATTGGAGTCATTTGAGAGGAAAACTACATTCTGGAAAACAAGGATATGGTGGAACACTTCCCACATACCCCTCAGTGTACTGAGACTGAAGCACATTTTCAAGACTTTTTTTAAATAAGCAGATTGGACAGGGTGTAGAATGTACTGGGAATATGTTTCCTAACATCATGACTAAAGAGCACAGCATTTTCAGTGCAAATACATCTCAATTGTTTTTTATGTTTTAGAGCTAAACCTCTCGGGAGCAGAAGACCCTGCAAAAAAGAGTGGAAAAAGGCATCAACCCCCACATACGACTGAAAAACATGGTAGTTAAAAACTAAAAATAAATGAAGTCTGCAGAGAACAACCTCACAGGGCGGCACAGCTACTGAGCTCAGCTGAATTTTGTCTTTGATTTGTTGATCAAAAATGAAAGTCAAATCAAAACTTGTATACATTTAATCTCAGAATAAAATATTTAATCATGTAAGAATGCAGGTTTGATACATATAGAGACCACACTGTGGCGCTCCACAGAGAAGCAACACTTTCCTCGGAGCATGATTACTTTACTTTACACTCCCCATCCTTTGTTTTACGCCATAAAAGCACCATGATTGAAAATTTGAGTCTATTTCTAAATTTAAAAACACCAGTTCACTGTCTCTAAGAGAACTAATTATGGTCTGCCAGAAAAGGAAATAAATAATGATCTATTCTTTGCGCTCCATCAGGTAGAAGTGTAAGGTCAGAGTTCAGCACTCACTGAAAGTTTGTTCTGTTGTTTTTCCAGGGATGAGTTTGAGTAGAGTACAGCCCACAGGGATTTTATCCTCTGCTTGAGAGGATAATTATCCACAGTAGTGTTTGTCTGTGGTTGAATACATTTATTCATTTTTAGACGTTGACTCTGTTTACACCAGATGAGCTCATCTGTAACTGTACCTGCAAATATACTTCAGTGCCTTTCCCTCTGAGCTGTTCACCATCCACAGTAATATTTTTGCATAAAATATTCCTGCTTATAAAAGTTAATGTTCTTCAATTCTGATCTTACTGTCACTTCAAAGCCGATGAAACCCTTTGTTTTTGCTTGAGTTTGATCTTTGAAGAGTTTTTTTAGAACTCTGTTTTGTGCTGGAGGAGATTACTGCCCTCTGGTCACTGTCTTCAACCTAAGACTACTGCTTCACAAGAATGCAATGAGCCGCAGTGATTTAAATGAGGCAGGTCCTGCACTGGATCAGTTTAATAATAAATCAATACTCCAGCTCTCTGAAAAGCCTTTTGATGTATGTTTATGACAGCACAGTGTAAACAGGCTTAGATCGTCCTCATCACGGTCATTTCTGGGTGTGAAACAAAATCTTCTTGAAGGCTCTTCTGAAGTCTCGATTGAAAACAGTGTATATGATGGGGTTCAGGCAGCTGTTGCAGTATCCGATCCAGAAAAACAGGTTGAAGAGAGTGTCAGGGATGGTGCAGTTCTCTCTGCAGACAGCATGGAGACTGTAGGTGAAAAAAAACGGGAACCAGCAGAGGACAAAAACACCCATCACCACTGCCAGAACAAAGGTGAAGCGCTTCTCCCTCATTTGAGCTACTTTGTGCATGGGCAGAGACATTTGTCTGCTGCGGACGGGCACAGGAGAGGGGAGGAAGCAGTGACTGGAGAAATGTTCAGATGACGCCCATGACATGGAGGTACAAGAAGAAGGTGGAGGAGGTTTTAACCTGCTTGTTGCTCTCCTCTCAGCATCCCTTCCCTCCTGTGCGTTCATGTTCCTGCTGCCTCTCTTGGGGAAGCGAAGAGACGAGGACAGTGTTTTTATATCAGCTCTGCAGATCTTCTCCTCTATATCGATGTCATCCAGCTCTCCTCCCCTGTGACCTCCACTCCTGCTCTCTATGTTCGAAGAGCTGCGTCGGTTTACAGGCTGGGAGCTGCTCAGTTCAAACTGGCATTCAAAACATTCAGCTCCCTTTTTTTGGAAAGTCCTTGAGGAACCATTGAAACAGGTCTCAGACTGCGACGGCTGTCGTTCCATCACATTTTTGGCCACAAACACAGTGGATGCTCGCTGCTTGGCAAAACGATAGATTTTACAGTAAACTAGTATCATGATGACTCCAGGGGCAAAGAAGGAGACCAGGCAGGAGGAAAGGATGTACCACGTCTGGTTATTGAGGAGACACTTCTGCCTCTGTGCATTGTGTTTATCTTCTGTCTCCAAGGACTCATCTTTGTGAGTCATGAGAAGTGGTGGAGATGAGACAACTATAGATATGAGCCACACAATGCTGATCATTACTTTAATTCTTTTGGGCGTACGTTTTCGGTTGTAACTGACAGCTTCAGTCACAGACCAGTAGCGGTCTAGGCTGATGGCACAGAGGTGGACGATGGAGGAAGTGCAGAAAAGAACATCCAGAGCCAGATAGAAAGAACACCAGATCTGGCCAAAGAACCAGTAGCCCATGACCTGAGAAAAGTAAAACTCAATTGTATATTGATAGAGCAGCGAGGACAAGTACAGTAGTGAAGGTGAAGAAAGGTGTAACATTGCATGTAGTAAATCTTTGATTTACTCTGTTGCTATGCAGTTGCCTAGCGACCAGACACTTAGATAATACTGCACAATTTTATTTAAACATTTGAACTTATATGATACAATTAATGTCTAATGATTTTGCCAATATGTTGCAGAAGACATCCAAGACGTCTGTGTCTGTAGGTGTAAAGTTTTCATATTCCAACAAATGAATGTTGAAAATGTCAATTTACTGATGACAGAACAACAACAGTGATGTTTAACGTTTATATATAATATTTTCTTATTTTTGTCTAATTTGGATATACTGAGTGTTTGTGTTGCTCACCTCATTAGCCAAGGAGAAGGGGATCACCAGAGTGGCCACCAGAATGTCTGCTGAAGCCAAAGACACCAGGAAGAGATTCTGAGGGGCTCTCAGAGCTCGGCTGGTAAACACCGCCACCACCACCAGCACATTACCCACCACCGTCCCCAGAATGATGACTGTCACCACCAGGATGATCAACACTGAAAACACCTGTGAGTGAGGAGATACAGGAGGAGATCTCGAAGAGGAGGAGGAGGAGGAGGAGATGGTTTGACTGACATTGTCCATGGAGGCGTTTGGTGGAAAAGAGGCCAACACCAGAGTGGAAACATTATATAAGTCCATCCTGCCTAAAACACTGACCTCATGTTGTCAGGGTTTGAAACTTTAGTGCTCTCAACAAAGACCCTTTCAGCCAATTGGAAAACAGCAAAATAAATAAATAAATAAACTGTAGCTTAAATACCTTTAAAGGAATTAATGTTAACTGTTAATAATGAGAAAAATGTACAAAGGTCTCAGTGAACAATCTTCCAGTTGTGAGGTGATATGCTTTTTAAAAAGCCATACCTGTTAACTATCCTCACGAGCCCAGCACAGACCACAGGGTGACACTGTGTCAACTGCAGGACTGACCTACTTATTTCCAACAAGATGCCGAAAAGAAAAGAGAATACACATCCTCAGGACTATATGCTCTAATTCTAGCACTTGAACTGCAGTGTAGCCTCACGGTGTTGCATTCCGGGGTAAAAAAAAATAACAGTCAAAAATTGTTCAAAAGTGAGCCAAAATGAAAATGATTTTAAAAAGAAAAATGAAAAAAATAAGACAATAAGAAACAAGTCAAGACGAAAAAAACCAGATGTCCTCACTTTTGTGTAACACGATGTGCTGAGCGACACGGATGCTGCTCCTACGGATGCTGCTGCTGAGTTTTCTCTGCTGAAGAGCAGTGAGGAAGAGGAGAAGGAGAAGGAGGAGGAGGAGGAGACAGATTAAAGGAGGGTTTGATGATGAAAAAGAATCTGTGGAGAGAAGTTCATATAAGAATGACAGGAGGGGAAATAGGCAGGAAAGAAGGAGAGTGACAGAAACGGAGTGGATTAGAGGAGGGATGAGAGAGGGGGAGAGAGAGAGGGGGAGAGAGAGTGAAATTGTGAGAGAGAGTAACTTTGTGTTTGTCATTATAAATCATTTCCATCAAAGTCCCAGATTTCTGTTCCAATTAAAGTTCTACATCTGCTGATTTTTTAACAGTTGAAACTGGAAAAAATGAGAACTACATTTGAAAAGGACATTTCATTTTTTTTAACTGAGCTCCACTGTAACTCTATTCTCTAGGGAAAAAAATCAGCAACAAGCCTTTTTGGCACCTGTAGGCGTCTAGTTGCGGCAAAGGTTGAGGCAGAGTCCTTACAAGAATGACTGTGAATACAAGGACAAGAAAATCAAAACAAAACAAAAGACTGGGGAAGAGGACAAAACTAAAATTTGAGAACATATGTGGGCTGTAGGACATGTGTTTGGGGAGATGTCTGGAAGAGGACATGAAATAACACATACTTCTGAGTAGTAGGAGAAAAACATAAAGAGAAGGATAAGTATTAGGCAAAATGACATTGAAGAAAATAAAAAGAAAATATTAAACCAATTTGGAGGAATGAAGAAAAATACGAGGGTCTGTGGAAGGAAATGAAAGAAATGATGCAAGATAATAATGAAAGAAATTAGAGGGAGAGAGTGAGGAGCCAAAACAATATATATATATCAGAGGACGTGTCTGTGGTGGTGAGAGAAGACGTTATGTTCTCATTAACTTTCAAATGGTACATTTTTTATTTACCCTGAGATCAGAGAGACAGAAGTTGAGACGTGTAATCAATCACTGATAGACAGGCAGATCCTGCAGTGTGTTTCTGTAGCCCCTGGATCTGAAGGCAGCCCTGGCTGTGACACAGGCTCCGCATTCGTGTCAACCTCAGGAGGCAGCAAGCTCCTCAGTCACAGGCATCAGGAAACCCTGCATGGCATCGATTAAAAATTGGAGGGTAATCCCATGAGGACACAGCCTGGGGCCATACCGAACAACACATCTCACATGTAATGACACGCACTGTTGCTGCAGGGTTGAACAAATGTTCAACAAATGAACAAATGTTCAATCCTGTTCAAGCCTGCCTCCTCAAAAACACTCACAAACTGAAAAATCTTAGTCAGTGGTAGAATGCAGCAGGCTGAGAGAAATTTCTCACATCAATACAAATGAAATCAGACGACACGAAGAGGCTCAGGAACAGGACATAGGCTGCAGGCCAATAACAGATCATGTGTTCAACCTTTATACCACGGACAGAGAGACTGACAACTACGGAATTAGAAGTACAAACAAGACAGCAGACAATTATGGCTGAAGTATCAGAAGTGATCAAGTTCAATCTGTTCTCTTCCCACTGATTCAGAGAGCAACAGCCAGTGAGGTTTTCGACACTGGAGCCAGTGTTGTTCTTGGTGATGCAAGGTTTGCTTACAGTTGCTATTCACAGACATTGATGCAGAAGGAGGTCTGCAATCCCACCTGAACTCAGGCTGCAGTTTAAGTTAGTTGTGTGACTTTAACTGTGCCCTTCAGCATGTGCAGCAGCCCAGCTCAGTAACTTTGTGATCAAACATTTGGTGATTCAGTTACTGTTGCCTTTCAATCTTTCACTCGAATAAAATGTTAGTCCAATAATTCCCATATATATATATACTGTATATATATATATACGCTGTATATATATATATATATAGATATATATATATATTCTCCTGATGACTTCCATGTAGGAAACATGTAATTTAGTTATAATTACAGATCTTCTCTTGAGTTTGTCTCTCACATGTCCTAGTATAAACTCTTCAGTTCAAACCCTCCTGGGAGAACAGCTACAGCCAAAGCAGGATCATTAAAACATTGCCTTAAAGACTCTCTTTTAGCTGTAGGACTGCCTGATTCTACCATCGGTATTTATTTTAATTCCAAAATGTGAAATTATGCAAAAAGACTGGAAATACAGGTTTGTTTTTACACTGTTTGTTTTGAACATTATATATTTACAAAATATTGTGTCTAAAAACATGCTGCTTTTATAGATTAAAAAAGCTTCAGTACACCAACACCTGAACCTGGATTAGAGACTAAAGATACCTCCCACAGACTGTCAATCACTGATGCCATCTCACCTCCAGCACCAGCTTCTCATAAGGATGGTTGGTGTTCTTACACATATAATTATATACAACAGCCTGTTCGACCAATGAGAGAGAAAAAGATTAAAAGTGAATGTCATCTCAAACTCAGCAGCAAGATAAATTGCACAGTAGGAATAATTGACCTTTAAATGTGAGAAATTGACAAAAATAAATATGAGTTGAATCTTTTTAATATTTATAATTTTCTTTTCATCATAAGCAATAGCAGTACTGAATGGCCAAAACCTGACTTGATATTAAACTAACTATAAAGAATTTATCTCAACAGTCTGAGCCACTGAGCAGAGTCCACTTCCTTCTTCTTGCAAAATAACCAGCTCTTCCACTGCCTGCTGTGGATGGACCACGATGCACTGCTCTGTGTCATCCGATATTACCACTTCCACCAGCCCTGTCCCTGTGGGATTCTCTGAGCTTTCAGGAGTAAGAAGTAAGGATGTAGATGTTGGTGCGGACAGATTGTCCGTGTGCATGTAGACAACAGCATGCTGCATCTTGTCAGATGATTCCTCATCGCCTGCCCCTGCAGTCTGATCGTCTGTTTCCTTTCCTTTTCTTTCCTCCTGCCTCTCCTTCACTTGACTGCCCTCCTCTGGTGGTGCACTTCGTTGTGGGGAATTCTTCTTGGGTCTGCCCCTGACTGGCTTTGAGTGACTTGGGCTGAAAACAGCATCTTTGTTCTCTCCTCCATCATCTTCCATTAGTTCTTCCAGAGTTCCACTCTCTTTCCCATGCTGAGCCTGGTGTCGTAGTAGACTTTGTCTGGCAGTATATGATGCACCACAGTGGCAGCTGTATGGTTTCTCCATCGTGTGAGAGGACTTAATGTGTCTCCTAAGCTTGGTGGCCAAAGTGTAACCTGTGAAAGCAAAGAAATGACATTTTTTAGGAAGGATTATTGACATTTAATCAAAGTGACTGCTCACAGCTGTCTTCTCTCTATTTTGTGTTCCCACTCCTCTCTGTGATGTAAAATCCTCTGTGACATTTACATTTTATATAAAATGTCATCTATTTCTAGATATTAATATTTATGTATGAAGCCACCTATTGCTGTAGACTTTATTATTAGTTATAAAAATATATATAGTCTTTTATCTGTGAAATTGCTGGAATCAACCGAATGATGAGATTTGTTTTTATTTGGACTTATATATAAAAATAAATCTAATACCCCCACAGAACAAACCATCGTACGTGTATTTTTACCTTTTCCACAAATAGGGCAGTGATGGGGTCTTTCTCCTGTGTGCAGTCTTTCGTGGGACTTCAAGCTGTGTGGGTCCCTCAGTGATTTTCCACAGTGGCTGCAGAGGAAACCTCCACCCGTGTGGGAAATCATATGCCGACGTAATTCTTGCTTCTGGGAGAAACTCTGGTTGCACTGGGGGCAAGGGTATGGTTTCTCTCCACTGTGGATTCTCAGATGGCACTCTAGGTTTCCTGGAACAGCAGAATATGAGAATTTGCTCCTTTTCATTTTACCTGTAATCTTTGCTTCCAAAGAAATTGAGAAAAATATAGTATGACCTGGATGACAGAGAACCCACAAAGCCAAACATTTTAAAAAGTGACAATTTTTTGACAAAGTGACCAAGTTCATATAATACCTTTTTGGCTAAAGCATTTCCCACAGTGTTGACAGATATGAGGTTTTTCCCCAGTGTGAAGCTTCATGTGATTCCTTAGAGAGCTGGAATTTGCCAGCAGCTTTGGGCAAAGTGTGCACTGCACCTAAGAAAGAAATTCAAATAAATGTTCTTTATTTGTTTTCAGCTATTTGGTAGAAAAGGCCAGTGTGACGAGTTTTGCAAAAAGAAAAATGTTTCAATACAAAGATTGATCTTTATAGGGCTGTCAAATTTACCACATTAATACTGTTAAATCAAATTAAATAGATTTTGTGAAGATAAATCTGACTAAGCATTTCAAAGCATGGGCAAAATGACTCAGAGAGCACATTTAACCATCCATTCACTTATTGCATCTCTAACACATGCTTCAACTTCAGGTCCGACACCTGGCCTGGGACAGAGAAGTCAGTAAGTCTACAGCCAACCAGATGACTTACACAATAAAGAAATTGACATTGGACCAGTTAATACTGTTGAGAAAGAACTTCAGAGTTTTGAAAGCAAATTCTCTTGATATTTTTCTACACTCGTAATTTTGAAATGGTTAGAAACAAGTGGGTAACACGTACATAAAAATACGTTTAGATTTTTCTGAATTAATCATGAAAAATCCACAGATTCCCTGTAGTTAATCAGATTGAAAATAGTCATGTCACTACCTTTGGAAGCTGTGTGTAAACCATCCTACTGCAGTGAAGCTGGCGGTGAATGCGCAGGGAGGGACGGCGAGCAAATGCTTTGCCACAGTGCTCACAGGTGTAAGGTCTTTCACCGGTATGAAGGACCATGTGCTCCTTCAAGTCCCGCTTCAGCCCGTAGCTCTTCTCACAGTGAGGACAAGAGAACGGGCGTTCTCCTCGGTGACCCATCTGCATAAAAATATATATGTCATACCTATTCATCCAGCTATGGATCATAAAGACAAATAATTAAAGAAAGCAAAGTCTTTTGTGTGATGTCAGTTACATCACCCACCTGGTGAGCTCTAAAGCTCTCTGTAGAGGTGTAGCTCTTTCCACACTCTGTGCAGGTGAAAGGTTTCTTCTCTGTGTGGCTAAACTGGTGTTTCTTTAAATGAACCAGTTGGTAGAACTTTTTTCCACAGCTGGAACATCTGTACCGTCTCTCTCTGCTCCCTGGCTTCCATGTCGCTGCTGCTGTGGTAACCTGTGCATTACAGTGCACTGGTTTTAAAAGCACTTCCTTCTCTTGACCCTCTGTTTGTTGGGACTGGATGGTGAGAAAAGGATGCTGCTTCACCCGATTTGTCACACAGTGAACTAGTCGAGGTTTTGCAGCCAGACGTGAACTACAGCGGACGTGGGGGGTTGCAGAAGGGCCTTCGGAGTTAGCTGGTGTGTCCACAGACGACGGCACCACAATTTCATTTTTGTCTGTTATGGCTCTCTTCTCTGTCCCATCATCAGTGTAACTGTCCTGTTGTCTGTCATTGTCCTTCATCACCTGCAATAGAAATGTTTCTATATTTTTCGTCTTTTTGCTTTGGTGTGAGCGACTCCTCTTTATGT
Source organism: Cynoglossus semilaevis (assembly GCF_000523025.1). NCBI lineage: Eukaryota > Metazoa > Chordata > Actinopteri > Pleuronectiformes > Cynoglossidae > Cynoglossus > Cynoglossus semilaevis. The sequence goes on along the minus strand of NW_007585112.1, from coordinate 367,926 downwards.
TCATTTCAGGGCAACTCTGCTCCTCTTCCTCCTCCTCTTGATTTTTCCTTTCATGTGTCTTTTCTGCCACATCTTTGTCTTCAACAGATTCCTTGTTAAGAGAGCTCTCCTGGAGTTTACCATCTCCTACATGCTGATCTGTCCAGTGACAAAATATAAGTTGGAATTTTTAAAAGAGGTTAGAAATATATTAATCAAGTTGATTCAAGTGTAATATTTATGTAAACAAGTAATTATAACTGTTGTCAGTGTGTCTTCCTTCATTAAAAAAATATAGTTATTACAAAATAAAAAACAATACCCAACAGATTGAGTGTAATTTTTACTTTCAATAAATTTCCCCCCATTATGAAGTGGATGTGGTTAAAGTGTTGGGTTTAACGACATACTTCCCCTTTAAGCAGCCTGCAGCTGATGTTTGATTTATTAGTATTTACTTTTCAGGTGAAGCACTCTTCACTTTGTAAGAGCACTTTAAAAATTATTCCCAAGGACATTTCAGTTTCTAAGAAACAGACAGATAAAATGGTCTCTTACTTTAACTGTCGACGATTGTTCATTCTCTTCAGTGAACAAAAAATATAGAATACAACTTGCATCATTGTGCATTTTTACCACAGCGTGTGTAAATAAAAAACGTGTGAATTGACTTTGTATTTTGAGCAAATGGATGTTATTATTCAAAATCAAATTGAACTTCCACATATAGAATTGTTGTGTACATTTTGACAGCCCTAAAACTTACAAATCAGTGCAATTTCCTTACTAATACAAATAATGACAATTTTGAAATTTTTGATGGATAAACACATCTTTAAAATTTTGTTATAGCATTTCCATCTATTTACTGTTATTATTATATTAATTATTATAGGATTATATTCACTCATAATGTTGTGAAATTAATTATAAAAAATAATTTCTGCATCTTACCTGTTTCCTGTGTGTCACTTCTCTCTGTTGTTTTCCTTTTTGCCACAGGGTAGTTGTAGAACACAAGCTCTGTTCCAGGTTGGATGTCTTGACACACACGCAGACACACATCCACACACTCGGCCACACACTCTTCTCCACACGCACACTGCACTACAACATTCTGCTGAGCTCTGCATGGCGTCTGACATGCAAAGCTGAGAAGGAAAGAAAAATAGCAGACGTTTGAACAGCTTTCAGGAATTTACTTGATATACTATAATTCGTTTGCAAATACATTTGTATTGCTTGATATGGTTATGTTTATTGTAGGGATTGAATTTTATTTCTTTAGATGTTTTCAGACATAATACACCTTTACATTTTATAAAAGGTCAAAGTTGATGGCAAAATACAATATAAATTGAGTGTTCTGTTCACTTCAGAAAAACTGAACTCAACACAGATCTGACCCAATACAGGAAAGGATTAGAGTTTAAACCATTTTACACAGCAAATCTAAACCTTTAAACGGCAGCTGTTAAATATTGTTACCGAAATACCGAAACACAATGCATTGGTCAACAGAACTTTAAAGGATTTCATTTTTTCCTTAATTGTTTTTCCTACTGTTTCTTTTTTTTTTAATTTTTAGAAAAGTTTTAATAATATTCTGTAACTGTTGATACTGTTGGTCTTTCAAATGTTTTGTTTTCTTCTGTTAAATTAAAAATACAGAAATTCAGACAAAAAAAAAAGTTCTAAAGTGTCGTCAAAAGTGTGTCGCCTTACTTGGTCAAAACAGCTTTTTGCAGTAGAGTCTTCTTGCCTAGATCAGTCTCAATCAGTTCCTATAAAAACAATACATATATATTAAAACCATATGGACTATAGTATATGATCATTAATGTTGTTTAACCACCGCCCTCCCAACATACACACGATCATACAAATGAATAATGGTGGCTGCCCCTCCAGCTGATGGCGCTCTAGATGACCGCCTATATCATCTATGCCAAGACCACAGCCAGCCCAGTTGCTGGAAAACAATTTCTTGATGTATTTTTCTTCACACCATAACCAAAACATTGTAACGTTAGATTCTTGTTTTAAGTTGTAAAGATTTCCATTACTCAGTTCCACTGTGTACAAAAAAAAAGCACTTTTGTGTTTCTGAATGTGGATTGATTGTCTGCAATTATGATAAGTCTTCTTTGTCTATAACAATGATTCAACTTTCTCAAATAGCAAAAAGCAAAACTTTGCATTATCTTCCCAAGGGTTTGGAGACAGAAGTGTTACTTTTGTATGTATGCACAAAAGAAAAAGTGGTTACATTTACAAAGATGCTGCTAGCAAAAGGAAATAAAAACACCAGAGAAGGTTAACACTGCAATTCTCCGGTATACTCAGGTTTGTATTGTGTTTTTTTTTTTCTGATTCAGAGACAGTTGTTGTAATTTCTAGAACACTTTTGTTTTTGCTAAAAGGAAAATATAGTGGGACACAAATAAAGATTAAAAATGTAAAAATAATTTAAAATAATAAAAAATAAAAAATGTTAAATACATAATGTTTCCAAAATATTAAAGCCAACAATCTTTGGACTAAATATTATTCAAAAAAATCAAATTCACTGAGCTGAAAGGTGAAGCATCTGTCTGAGGGCAAGATTACAGCCAGCCTGATCTGCTAGGGAAAAAAAGTATTACTCCTTTATATTGAATACGTGTACATTGAGGTTACCTTATCTTTCTCCCTTCGACTCGTTTTGAATTCAGTGTTCATTAAAAGTTCACACTTTGGAGTCACTGAATCCACTTGATTCCTCCATGCCCACTCTGTGTCTCTGCTCAGTGTGAATCCTGCCTCAAGTGAGCGTCCGACCCACCACAGTCCCAGCCTGTACTCACATAGCTGTGATGGTCCCACGGCAAAACCAGGTGGAAGTAACGTAGAGACAAATGATGTGAGACCAGACAGACTGGCAGAACTGAGGTCAGCCATCAACCTGAGCAGAAAGACAAATAAAATGTGGTGGAAAACTGAACAGGGTTGAAGTGTAAGGTTTACACAGCGAGTGTGTATGTCGACATATTTGCCACTGCCCTAGTTCGATTTATTAAAACAAGAAAACAAAAGCACCATTGACCTAGAAGTTCGCAATAATTCTAACAAGTGAAAGCAAATTATTGTCACTGATGCACACCACACCACACCACACCAAATTTTCCCTCAGCCTTCAACCCATCACTATGGTAAACAGGGAGAAGTGAGTGCCTTAGGAGCAGTGGAGAAGGTGCCATGCTCAGTGCACCTCAGCTGTGGCTCACTTCAGTGTCTATCATTAGTATTAAATATTAGTAGTAGTATCTTCTAACATATCTTGAATATAGAAAAAATGTTAACTACTGATCAATTATTTGACAAAAATTATGCTCAACTGTGACTATTTTAAAAACGGGTTATTGTAGTTTGCAATTATCAAAGACTAACTAACGCAGGGCAAATGTATTTCTGGCCAACAACAATCACGGCCTGTTGACCACCAGCGTGTTTACAGAGCTTTCAAAAATGTACTATGTACTTTATATTCCAGGGCGACGTTTCTATTTTTCTTATCACAGTACACATTTGCTTACCTGAAGGACAGTAACGTTCCTAACGTTTGATTTTAATAGCGCGTTAGCACAGTTGAGGTTCAGAAGGATAAGTAATCGAAAATCAAAACTTAACAAAATGTAAATAATTGTTTGAGTTAACATGTATATATTCGGCAAATTAACATAATTTTCAATATCTTATTTTGTATTTTCGCGGATTATTTGTTCCTGCAAAAACTCCGGGAAAGCACTTCAGAGCCATTATTTAGCAAAGAAACACGATCGCTAAGCAGTCCTACTCGTATAAAGTCCGGGCGGAAAAGAGTGTGAGCGTAGAGTGGTTCCTGGTGCCGTTGACGGTTGCATTTTATATATATATATAATACTCCAACAAAGTACAACAATAAAATAATACTACTAATAATAAGGCAGCTACAATAACAGGGGCTTACATATGTTGACTTTGGCTCTGGGTCCTTAGCAGAATAAACAAACAAAAAAAAAGGATATAGAATGGAGGTATGCCTTGTGAGGTGTGGCACCAAGGATTCTTGAAAAGGGCTCTGTTTGATTTAAGGCAACAGTGATGCAATGTGCAACCCTTAAAATTTACTCAAATGTTGTTCTTATGAGTCATTGTTGTTTACCTCTGCTGCTACCACAGAAACACTGAGCTCACTGAGAGTCACGCATAAGTGAATCAGTGAAAGGCTTGTTTGTTGTCTGTACCTGGTGTTTGTGGGTGGTGGTTTTTCCGAAATAGTGGAGCACTTACAGCTAATCATTGTAGTTAAATTTGAAACCAGGAAATGTGCTTAGTTAACATATTTATCTAACAGTGCTGGGTACATAGACATGAGAGAGAGCCAAGGTTGCTACAGAAAATTAAGGACCACAGTGCTTCACTCATCCTTAGAGCATCTTTAGACTATAGCTATTCAAGCAGTAAGCATGTGTTGGTTTATGTTAGAAAAAAAATAGGATTGAGAATGAGAATTATAGGATTAAAACCAATGTTTGCATATTTATGATATCACCCTATGTGTGTGAGTAACAATTTCTTGTACATAAAATGCTTTATCTGCTTCAGCAATGTGTTGCATCTATAATACAGTAAGTGATGCAAGTGTCTCTTGAGTTATGCTTTACTATGCTTTTTAAAAAGCCTCAATGTCCTCAGTGATCAAGGCACAGACAGATACACCCACACACAACTGCACACAAACACCTACATAATACTTGTTTTTATTATTTTCATATGATTAGGATAGGAAGAATTTCAACAGACTTGATCTTTATTTACTGAGTAGTCAAGGTTATAGCATATGATTAAACAACTTTTAATCTGAAGCAAGAGAACTTGGTTTATTATGGAATAGACACAGTAAGCTTGATGGAGGCACAGCCCCCGCAACAGTGAATGAAACAAAACAAGTAAAGAGAGAAAATAAGGATGTTCATACCGTCCGTGTGCACCATGATTACTTCTGAGGTTACAAAAATAATCTGTTCAATTTCAGGTTTATTGCTTCACATAAACACTATGTCCTGCACAGTCTGGTAAAAGGAGACGTGACCTAAACACAGAATTAACAAACTATGAGTTACACTGCTGGTATAATGTGTATCAGTAACCTGTTAAATCTAATATACCGTTGACTGCATGCTGCACTTTGCATCTTGACCTTGTGATTAATGATTTATTCTGCCATCAAGACAATGACACTGTGAAAAATCAATAAATAATTAGTTTTAGGCTCACCACACAAAAATCCTTTGTGTGCTGTCTTTACATTTAAATAATATATTACCTATTTTTTGTGTGTTTTTTTTTTCACATGGTACTGGATAAAATGTGCAATAAAACCACACTTAATAAAAACAATAATAGTAATAATAGCAACATATAAGAACAACAAAATAAGAATTACTTGTAAATTCGTGTACATGATGTTTGTGTAGACCTCTGCACAAATTTGATTTGATAAATAGTCTCATGGCACCCCACTTAATCCATCCATCCATCCATATTTGTGCCTGATAAAACGTCATTATACGTAATCCAAATTAATTAATTATGGTCACTTTTCAAGTAACAGCAGATGCATCAGAGAAAAGGGAAATGGGCCGCTGTGTTCTGAGGTACAACAGTAAGACTAAACCTGTCACAGAAATGACTTTAGGAAAATAAAAATATTTTCCTCAGATTTTACTTCTTATTTTAATCTTCTCAAACTAAACCAAGTGCAAGTTTTTTTTTCTATTGAAATTCCAAATGTGTTTTTTCTAGTGTTTCATTTAAATGCCACAAAATATATTTGCAACAAAAAATTGCAGAGGGCAAGTTCTTTTCATTTTCATCTTTTACAGTTTCATATCATAATGAACTAAAATGTTTTTTTTTTTAGTATTTGCAGGTGGAGAAAAACAGAATGCTTTACCTTAGTGCTGAACTTTTCACTTGGTGCTCTCTGCACTGTAACCTTCTGAATAATGTCCACAAAAGATGATTTTTTTTTTATTCATACCCTCTATGTTATTCATTTAAAAAAAGAATAGATTCTTCTTTTTCTTCTCAGGTAAACCTGTGACTGGATCCTGAACTCCTGGTTTTTCTTCGCCATAATCTTTTTTCTGCACCAAGGGATGAATGAGAATAGTGACTCATAAAATGCGATTTTCACAAATATTTGTTTGTAACATGGTGTCACAGAGAGCACACTCACCATTTATACACTCCACTTGGGGCTTCTCCCACTGGCCATCTGCTCTGCAGCGAATGACTGGTGGATGGCGCTGTTTAAATCCTGAGTTACATTGATATCGGATTATGTAGTTGACTGGGTACTCATCTCTCTTGTTACCAAACATGTGGGCATTGTCCACTACTGGCGGTGAACCACAAGACACTGAGGACATGAGCAGAAGTGAGAATTGGTCAGCCTACTGTGGATGGTTCTCTAACAGCAGCTCTGACAAAGAGTCCTCCCTATTTTAGGTTCAACTTCAGCATTTTTTTAACCTCTGATTCCTACAAAACTGCTATTTTAGGTAAACAGAAAATACATTTACATATTTAATATTGTGTAAATGTATTTTTTTTAATTTAATTCAGTATTGAAATTGAAATTAATTTCCCAATGTTGTGCTTCCACACAATGGCTCCACACTGCCTGGGGGGTCAGCCCCCAATTTTGGAAAGCAGTGACCACCTGGACACAAAGATTAATTTGAAATGGAAAATTAAACAATGTTAATTCTTTTTTCATTTATATACTTCCCAACACTCACAGAAGAACATGTTTTCACCTAAGCATTCATCAACTATAGTAATTGTTCAGTAATGGAAAAACCATATCAGAGGTGGACTGTATTGTGTAACATCATACTTTACCTGGACCTTTTTTGCAGGTGAATGGTAGGTGGTAATTACAGGGCACATCATTCCACTGTCCATTTTCATGCCAGATCATCACAACACAGTCTTCTCCAGAATGAAAGTAATTGTCTGGTTGATTTGGTCTCCAGTTCTCATATTGCTGAAGAAAAGACATAAAAATATATCTATAACACTGAAAATGATGTAATTTGTTTTAGTTTTTTGCTCTGTCATGACAGTTTTACTTCAGAGTTGTTGGTGGCACCCTCGGTTCTGGCTGGTTTCAACAGAAGATCATTTTCCTCTGACTTATCATGTGCTGTGCCCACCATTGAAACCTCACCACATTCTATGCCCTGCCATGTACAGAGAAACATGGCACTGGAGTTTTCTCACTCACCAAAGGTGTGCCATCTGTCCAGCGGAAATCGTTTTGCACTGTCTTATCATTCAGCCCAATCCACTGATAGTCTTGAGCGTTTGCTGTGATAAAATAAATAAAAACACGTTTTTAATTTTGACTTTTTCTTTATATCTTCATTTACCTTTTAATTATTCATTGTATAAAATGTACCATACAACAGACTCACAATTTACAAAATCTTGCTCCTCTGGAGTAACAATGCTGACCAGGTGAGCACTCAGATCCCTGCAGCGATTCTCTGCATCCACCCACACCTCTCTGTCAATGAAGTGGAGGTAGCAGCTCCCCTGAAACTTAGTCCAACCATCTTCACACTGCTGCTCGTCTGCAGCCGCAGACCAAGGAAGAATCATTACTGAACATTAAGTCACTTAAGATTTTCTAGGATACACTTCACATCTTGTACCTTTAAATACTTTTACAACTTCACACGGGTAAGATTAGTTGTAAACAATCCCTGGCACAGACTTACACTGTTACGTTCTCATGATTTCTCCAAACAAGCGTCCCAATACAGGAGGTAAAAGAACAGCTAGCTTAATATAGCTTTTTATTTTAACTAGAAGAAAATCAATTTTCCGTAGCTTCATTTATTCTGTTGCTGTCTTATTTTCCAATTTCATGAAGGTTTCCAGTGGTTTATTGTATGGTCTATACTGCAAATGCATGTCATGTGTTTTTATTATTCATACAGTTTGTATGGTCTATACTGCAAATGCATGTACTGTATGCATGTAACTGACATTTAGCATCGCTGGTTGAAAAGTGTTATTGTGTTTCAGCGGCATATAATGAATGCTTTTTGAGGCTAATTATCTCAGGCAGAAGCAATACAACAACAAGCCTTATAACCAACATGCGTTTTCTTCTGCCTATTTATATCTGTTGTACCAAGTATCAAGGTCATCAAGGAACGGAAGGACACTAAATGCAAAAACGTTCCTGGCAAAGAAATGTGTAGGACAAAACATAACGACCATTAATATGATAACATTATCATATAAATGACCATAAGCACGGGGAGTGTTATTAATCATAAATGTGACATTAGAAATTATTGTGCACTATAGACTCTATATGATTAATTTCAGCAGGGTAACATAACTCAGCAGTGTTCTTTGGGTTATTGTATAAAGAAATACAACACAGTAATTTCTTGAATATTCCCTGCTACTCATACTGTACGTTTTCCACACTCTTTGTCCCTATCCAATAGCAGACCCAGTAAGAAACAGATTTGTCTGATAGTCACATCGCAGGACTATATGTGCACGTAGCATCACTGACGTTTATCATCATCAGTGATGTTCGACATCACCTGACCTGTTAAGTTTTTGTTTTTTTTTAAAGCTGTTGTTAGTATTGCTGAAGCTGAAGCTGATCTCGTACCAATCTCACAATGTTCCCCTCCGTAGCTGGGCAGGCATAAGCATTTGTAAGAGTCTGCACTCTCCACACAGGTGGCTCCATTGGCACAAGGATTGGAGTGGCACACATCTACCTCTGCAAAAAAGGGTTTGCGGTTGACACTACGGTTTAAGCACAGGATAGAGGAAGATAGTGCAGCGTATGGAGCGAGGTATATGGAGTGAAGCAGGTTTATTAATCTGCACAGGCAGTGAACAACACTGGAGATGCTACTGCAACTAATGCAGATTATACTTAATGTATATTTTGTCATTTATGTATGAGCCTTTTAAATTCTAATAATGAGGATTTTAATTCTGTAAAAAATCCCAATTATTTTGTTTAAAATGGCAAAAATGATAAATATTGCATTAAGTTTTTATTAGAGTGGAACGAGAGCAAACAGTGTCAGAGAAGAGATGTGGTTTCGGCATAAACTCAATAGATCTACTAGCAGGCCAAGAGGCAAAAACAACAAACAAGCACAATTGATAAGCCAACAACACACAGACATTACAACTTTGAATTCACATTGGTTCAACAAATAAAGTGAGATGCACGGCAGATGCAGACCAATTAATAAGAAGGACAACAAAATTAGAAGTGAATACATAAACCGTCACGTGAGTGCAAAACACAACAGGTCAAAACAAGAGAGAAAAGAGTAAGAGGACGGAGACAACAAGTGAAGTCTGTTCAAACATCACACTTCTATGATGAGAAGAACATGCAACGGTTTGAGGACTCACCATGGCAGAGAGCTGCACCGTCTTCGACCGTACACAGATCAGCACCACAAGGATTAGGTTCACAAGGGTTGACTTTATCTGAACAAAAACATTTGTCATTTATTTTGGATTTTTTTTTTTGATTTAAAAGTAAAATACATTCTAACTTGTTATTCATCTAAATTATAAGTACGTTTTACGTGTAATAAGTTATGAATATAAATACAGATTAAATTTATAATTTAAAACATACATCTATGGTACTATGTATTTATTTACTATATTCTTATATTTATTTATGCATCACTTATTTTCTTAGATCATTTAGACAATTATTCCATACTGATTATTATAATTTTACTAGGTGTCACAGTCTGGCAGGTCATTTACAGATACAGACATTAGTAGTAGTAGAGGCATTCGTACTGAGTATATACTACGTCCACCAGTTATTAAATTCATCTCAAAGCCTAAGCATGCACATCATCATCACTTACTGCCTTTATCCTGAGACAGACATTTATCTAATATCAAAGTAAAAAGTTTAAAAAAAAGTGAATTGAGGTTTGCTCACCTGTCACTGCCTCTCCTTGTCCCATGATTCCCAGTGTTCCTACTGGTGTTAGTGCAACATCACCACTAGGAGCAGCTAGTCCCGCTGGGGCAAGTGCAGGCCCAGGTGTCACATAGAAATGTTCAGGGTTCTGTGATGCACTGGTGATAAGAATCTCCTCTGAAGTGCTCTCTGTAACTGTCATATCACTAAATGGAGAGGGCAGCGCCACCTGGTGCAGATATCCAGAAGAAACACCTGAGGAGCCGCTGCCACTGCTGCCACTGGTGCCACTGCTGCCACTGGTGCCACTGCTGCCACTGGTGCCACTGCTGCCACTGGTGCCACTGCTGCCACTGGTGCCACTGCTGCCACTGGTGCCACTGCTGCCACTGGTGCCACTGCTGCCACTGGTGCCACTGCTGCCACTGGTGCCACTGCTGCCACTGGTGCCACTGCTGCCACTGGTGCCACTGCTGCCACTGGTGCCACTGCTGCCACTGGTGCCACTGCTGCCACTGGTGCCACTGCTGCCACTGGTGCCACTGCTGCCACTGGTGCCACTGCTGCCACTGGTGCCACTGCTGCCACTGGTGCCACTGCTGCCACTGGTGCCACTGCTGCCACTGGTGCCACTGCTGCCACTGGTGCCACTGCTGCCACTGGTGCCACTGCTGCCACTGGTGCCACTGCTGCCACTGGTGCCACTGCTGCCACTGGTGCCACTGCTGCCACTGGTGCCACTGCTGCCACTGGTGCCACTGCTGCCACTGGTGCCACTGCTGCCACTGGTGCCACTGCTGCCACTGGTGCCACTGCTGCCACTGGTGCCACTGCTGCCACTGGTGCCACTGCTGCCACTGGTGCCACTGCTGCCACTGGTGCCACTGCTGCCACTGGTGCCACTGCTGCCACTGGTGCCACTGCTGCCACTGGTGCCACTGCTGCCACTGGTGCCACTGCTGCCACTGGTGCCACTGCTGCCACTGGTGCCACTGCTGCCACTGGTGCCACTGCTGCCACTGGTGCCACTGCTGCCACTGGTGCCACTGCTGCCACTGGTGCCACTGCTGCCACTGGTGCCACTGCTGCCACTGGTGCCACTGCTGCCACTGGTGCCACTGCTGCCACTGGTGCCACTGCTGCCACTGGTGCCACTGCTGCCACTGGTGCCACTGCTGCCACTGGTGCCACTGCTGCCACTGGTGCCACTGCTGCCACTGCTGCCCTCTCCACTGTACGCCACTGACCCCAGTCCCTCTTCTATAATTGGTGCAGTGTCTCCAGATGTTTCCTTCATGAAATCACCACTCAGGAATGATACACTACCTACTTGTCCACTTGCAGAGGATTCTGATCCAGACATGTCTGATCCAGAGCCAGATCCAGATCCAGAGATGAAAGTAAAGCTTCCAAATCCAGATAAATAATCACCACTTCCATGTCCAGAACTGTAATGTAAAATCCCAGAAGCCTCTTCTTCTCCAGAAGACGATGATACAAGCTGAGTGAAACCAGATCCCACAAATGTGATTCCAGAAAAGAAACCTGAGGTACTTCCAGAAGCTGAGCCACTGTGATCACCATTGAAGGTGTATCCTGAGCCGCTCTGCATAAGGTCCCCACTGAGCTCATATTCTTTGTTGGGAATTTGAGTTGGTGTATCAACCAGGTCACCATCTATCAGTAAAATGTGAGTGTCTCCACTCCCCGAAAATTCCCCTGAGTATCCACTAGCACTTCCAGAGAATAATCCAGATGGAAAGCCACTGAAGCCAGAGAACTCCTGCTCTGTAACAAAACCAGAATTCATGCCAGAGAACTGTCCACTTCCTCCTGATCCGTCTGGAAAATAGTCTCTATCGGTAGAGCTGAAACCAGATCCAGTCTGATCCCCGCTACCACTGAGACCTCCAGACCCTGTCTCAGATACAGGAAAGATTAGAATTTCTGTGCTTCCTTCTCCAGCTTCCTGAATGTTGCCTGAAAACAGACTGTCTCCAGAAACAAGTCCTTCAGAGCCCGAAAAAGTTACAGAAATTTCAGATTCTTCTCCACTACCACCTGACCCTGAAGAGACAACACTACTGAGACCTGATCCTCCAAAGGACAGGTCAGCACTTGCACTACCAGTAAGGTCACCTGATCCAGAGAAATCTCCAGAATTAACCTGCTCTCCAGAGCCAGAGACATCTCCAGAGGTGATTTCCTCTCCAGAGCCAGAGAGGTCTCCAGAGCTAAGTTGTTCTCCAGAGGCAGAAGTGTCTCCCGAGGTCATGTGGTCTACAGATCCAGAGGTTATTTGGTCTCCAGAGCCAGAGGTATCTCCAGAGCCTGAGGTATCTCCAGAGCCAGAGGTGTCTCCAGAGCCTGAGGTGTCTCCAGAGCCTGAGGTATCTCCAGAGCCTGAGGTATCTCCAGAGCCTGAGGTATCTCCAGAGCCTGAAGTGTCTCCAGAGCCAGAGGTTGCTTGGTCTCCGGAGCCTGAACCGGAGCCTGAACCAGAGCCTGATGTTTCAACAGGAGTTGGATAAGCAACGGTGGGAGTAACTAGAAAAATATTTAATAAGGACAATTGTAAAGAACAAACAACACGTGACAGATGTACTGAATTGTTCATCGTTCAATCAAGGCTTACCAGGCATCAACAAATCAGAAATGGATGTCTGGTTGAGAAAAGCCTCCTGGGTTTCTGTGATATTCAGCCCAGTTTCATTTACAAATAGAAGATAGTCAGCTGCAGAAGAATCAGGACAGAAGTAAAGAAAAATGCATTTAAATAACATTGATGAATGATGAAAAATTCATAATTACCTCCGTACCAATCAAACCAGGAGTTACTTTCAGGAAAATGTTCCTGGTTGGACTGTATGAACATATTTATTTTACTAACCTGTTGCAGGTACTACAGAGCCTCTGCTGGGCTCCCTGCCTACATCAGGCTGAGCAGTGACTGACTCTAACTGGTCCGTGATCAGCTCCGTGGCCTCAGGTGGTTGGGGTAGTGGCAGTTCAGTGGGGCTGTCTGTGTAAGTGAAGTCCACAGCAGTTGGTCGCTGAGTCTCCAGCTGCCCCACAGCTTCACTCTCTGTTGTTGTTCTCCTGAGGAACACGTCTGCGCTCTGTGTCACTGTAGTAACACTCAGCATACCACTGCCTTCTTCTACAGCGCCTGAACCTTCCTCATCAGGAGACTCTGGAAATAATTTGGTGGGAGAAAAGTCCATCAAATTTGAGATTGTGTTTGCATTATGCTTTTTCCTTGTTAATTAATTGACAAGAACATTGTAGAACAAAATTTTACTCTCCCAGGTATTTTTTGGAAATGATCAATAATTGATATTGGAAAATAGTGTAGATACGAGTATACTTTCTAATAATAACCCACCTGTGTAGCAAAAACAGTCATAGCGGGACTCAGGTAATGGATATCCAGTCTGATTTGTGTGGAGATAAACCGTCCTCACTCCCAGGAGACCCCCTCCACACTGTGGCCTGGGAATGTTGATAGGATAGCGAACACTCCTATCCCTCAACCAGCCAGCATTACAGACATCCATCCCACCTTGCCAGGCCAGATAGAGTTGACCAGTGGTAGCCAGCTGAGCACCGTGTTTGGAACATGCCACTGTAGCTTCAAAGAAACTAAACTTCTCTGCAGATGCAGTGTAGAAAACTCTGCCTGTAAGAGTATTTTAATAATAGATGAGCAGTGAAATAAGTAAACACATAACACAACTGGGTGATTTTAAAGAGATCAAAGCCTGATCAATAGACTACCTGTCATCTTCTCTGCAAAGCAGTAGACATCATATGTCTCATTAAGATCTCTCACTCCATATGTCCTGATGCCTGGCACATGCTCTTTGTCACCGTAGCAGTTTACACGAGGATCATGGATTGGGTACCTGAGGTTTAAATTTAAGAAATAAATGTATTTCTTTATACATCTCTTCTATATCAAAACATGAATATGAACATGTAAACTACTGACTGGAAATCTATCTATCTATCTATCTATCTATCTATTGATCAATCAATCAACCAATCATGACACACCGACCTGACGGTTTGATCAGTGAGCCAACCAGCATCACACTGGTGGAAACCATCATCATAGGCTGCTTGGAGCTGTCCAGGTGAAGCCATGACTGCACTGTTTTGGGCACACGCTGCCTGCGCGTTTTTAAAAGTCAGAGTATAGCGTCCCATGATGGGCCTGTAGTGGAATACAATACCTGGGAGGATAAACAGAAGCAGCAGTTAAAAGTTAAAACATGTCACAAGTTTTATCATGTTATCATATAGAACACCATTTATAAGGTTTATGTCAAAGAACATTTGAGGGTGAAATAAGTTGGATACAGAAAAAAAAATTATTATGAATAAACATATTTATATATATAACTGTGTAAAATTAAAAAAAATTCACATCACAAGCAAATACCTTGAACCTGCACGTGGACAATGCCGTGGTTATCCTCAATACCATGTTGAACCTCACAGCGATACGCCCCTGTGTCACTGGACCGCAGCTCAGATAATTGGATGCCAGCGTCTGTTGGGGTTTTGGGGTAACCCAACAGATGAACTCTGTCCAGGTACTTCTCTGTGATACGCACTTGTCCTTCCAAGGCCACAAGGATGGTAGTAACCTTTTCTTTGGTGACATGGCTCCATTTAATGCGATGAGACAGTGGAGCGATGGTGGGTGCTCCAGGATCTGGAACAGTGTTGTCCTACAACAGTCACAAAAATGATTTTTTTTTAACTGCGTGTAAAAAAAACAACAAAATGTGAATAATTATTTCGAGTCATAACGTCATTCTTTATATAACCTAAAGCTTGATGTTTTAACAAAACACTCTTAATTTAGCCAATAGTGACTTGATAGTATTCTAGACTACTTTACTGTAGTTACTGAAGCTACTGAAGAAGTTTTAAGGGAATTGTAATATTTGCTATTTGTATTGTTTATATTTGCTATTAAAACAAGGCTACAAAAGCAAAATACAAACCTTAAAGAAACATGGTAGTATCATTGTTCCTCCCAATAGAGGTTGCTGTGTCCCCACAAGAGGGATAGCAACAGATAGCACGTCTTCTGGATCTATGAAAACAGAGTAAATTATATACACTGTATATAACAGAATATTAGGAAACAGCGCAGCAATATTATTATTTTACCGTACATACTGTATCATTATAGGTCTCACCCATGAGAGAATGCTCGTCATAAACATAGTCAAAAGTTGCTGAGATGATGCTCAGGCACATGGACAGGAACACAATCCGCTGTATCATACCTGGGAAAAGAATATGTAAAATATTAGCAATTATTCTCAAGAATATACATCATCATCATTCTGTATGTGCTGTGTGATGTGTGTTATTGTGTGTGACAGAATATAATATTGACTCTTTTTTCTTTACTTCAGAATAGTTTAGCATCTTCATGTAAATCAAGGGAAAAGTGGCAAACTTTCAAGTAATAGTGTTAAGGATAGTGTTAGGGTTAGATTGTGTTTGAAACCTCCAGGGACTGGGATGTGGTGATTCAGCAGCTACATGTGTGTGAGCATGGATTTTGGTTAATTTGACACAACATTCATGCAGTTTCTGCAGTAAGGTCCACCCCTACAAAGACTCTCATAAGACCTGATCTGTCTGTCCTCAAGCCTGAAGTATTATGGCAGTACTTACGACACCAGGGCTAAAGTAAACAGCAGGGCGTATGTTCCAATGCCCTTCCTTTCCATTACATCTCAACACTGCTCTTATTCAGGCAGGAGATTTAGAGAAGTGGGAGACATGATGGGAGGAGTCGAAGGTGAGGCAATGACAAGGCTTAACTCCTTCTCCCTGTTCACCTTGGGGACACACCACTTCAATGTCCAATTAAGTGTTTTATCAAACATGCTTTATACATACCTGGGACACAGGAACTGAAATGTTTCTAATGCAAAAACACCTAAATATTACAACAGTAATGATTGTTCCGGTTGGCGGATTACTAAAATTCAGTTTTACCTTTAATTAAATATATATATATTATATTTTTTTTGTATGTTACATTTTAAAAAAGCTAAGATAACTTTGGCTCTAACAGTCAAATTGTGTTGTATATTTATATTTTTCCTATTTATACTTTACTATATACTTTACATTGTTTCCTTTTTTAAAAGACTATTCTGTTGACAAAATAGAAAAGTGGGGAAACAAAACAACAATAATTTTAAAATACAAACAAAAACTTTTATGGCATAATTAAATAAATACAGTTTGATGTAGTTCATGAAAAGTCAACACACAACTTAGAAGTTGCATGCAACTGTGACAAAGCATACTGAAAAAGACATAAAATAT
>NW_007585112.1:350774-351487 GCF_000523025.1 Cynoglossus semilaevis | reverse complement strand
CATTTACTGAGATTAGCTGTGATCTGTGTTGTCAGCTTGTGATGTTAATAGTCCCACAGAACAGCAGCAGAAACACAGAGCTCAAGATGCTCAGTGTGCAGAAAAAGAAGGCTGGAACCAAGTCTGGTTGTCAAAGCTGAGAGGAAAAACACGCCTGTCAGGCTCGTCAGAGTAGAGCATGCAAAGCTCTTATTACTGCTTTTAAAATGAAACCAGACTCCTACTTATTAATGGAATTCATGTGAGACATGTATAATCCTCAAGCACAGGGCAATAAAATATTCCCTTTTACTGTTCAATTTCTGCCCTGGATGAAAATACATACTTATACTAAGAAAATATTACTCGCTGATGCCAGTGTTTAAGTTTTCGAGTTCAACATTATTGCACATAACGTATTTGGGGTTTTTTTTTGGTTAATTTGGCTATTCTGTTAATTCTGTTAAATGTTTATACTGTTTTTGTTTTTAAATGCAGTTTACTTATGTACAGTAGACGTTTTTTCAGGCAATGATTATAGGGATGGATGGAATTGAACCAAATGTGTCTATTTATATGAGTTATTATTTTATTTTTATTATATTCAACTTTAACAATGGGGTGAATGTTTAACAGATTAACAAGGTAAATAAATTAAAAGATGATCTCTCTCTCTCCTTCTCGTTCTCTCTATCTATCTATCTCCTTTACTTCTCTCCATTTGCTTTCTTTTT